>NC_134353.1:475354626-475499626 GCF_048569485.1 Anomaloglossus baeobatrachus
CCTCTCCCTCTCTTTCTCTTTCTCTTCCGCTCCCCATTGACTTATATGTGCCCGGATTCCGGATCGGATCTGGCCTTCTTTGTCAACCCGCCACTGATCCGCCGGACCCGGATTATGAGCAATCCGCTCAACTCTAGTTACTGGTGTCACCAGTGTTTTTGGATCAGTGTGTCAGTTTTTACCATCTCTGATTTTCACGGATGGATCAATTAATAAATTGCAAAGCTTCTCCTGTACTTTTTAGTGTTAAAGATGTACAACATACGGATGACGTGTTTTTTCACAGATCCATAGACTTGTTTTGCCTCTTGTCTTCCATGTTGACAGAAAAAAAGATGCACTTGTCCATGTGTTTTACACAGACACGCAGTCCATGTAACAATACAGACATGTGAATAGCGCTAAGATTATAATGGGTGTCTTTGGTGTATAGTGGGTCTTTGGTGTATGGTATTGCCTTTTCAGCAGATGTCTTTGTATGCTTTTTATTGGCAATTATTAGACTATGGTAATATGGAATGCGCAAGACCATAATTTACCTCTAGCAGCGCAGTGTGTCAGCATTGGTCATATTTGTGGTCACTAATGCGGGCGTCACACGAGACGATCTATGGTACGATCACACGAGCGATCGCACCCGCCCCAGTCGTTTGTGCGTCACGGGCAATTAATTGCCCGTGGCGCACAAAGTCGTTAAACCCCCGTCACACGCACTTACCTGCTGAGCGACCTCGCTGTGGGCGGCGAACATTCTCTTCCTGAAGGGGGAAGGACGTTCGGCGTCACAGCGACGTCACACAGCCACCCGGCCAATAGAAGCGGAGGGGAGGAGATGAGCGGGACGTAAACATCCCGCCCACCTCCTTCCTTCCGCACAGCTGGCGGAGGACGCAGGTAAGCTGTGTTCATCGTTCCCGGGGTGTCACACGGAGCGATGTGTGCTGCCTCGGGAACATTGAGCAACCGGCGCAGAGAAGAAGAAACGACTTTTTGAAAATGAGCGACGTGTCAACGAGCAACGATAAGGTGAGTATTTTTGCTCGTTCACCGTCGCTCGTAGCTGTCACACGCTACGATATATCAAACGATGCCGGATGTGCATCACGGAATCCGTGACCCCCGCCAACATATCGCACGATATATCGTCTTGTGTGACGCCCCCATAAGGCGTTAAAGCCACCCGAGAGCTTAATGTGTTGGGCCCTAATTTATAAGTGAAATAACGTATATTCTTCTTGCTCTGTCTCAACTCCTCAATTACTTATGACATGTTGTGTACATTAAAAGTGGTCTCCTGCTTTACTGGGGGTCTCGCACGCTGAGTCCACAACTTTCCTGCAGATGAAGGCTGAATTATACAGCCTTCATCCACCTCTAAACTGCCGCTGGTGGAGCCGCAATCTGCCTGCTGCTGTCAATCTCTGACTATGGGGCATACTGTTCTGACCCCTCATTAGCGCCCAAGCTATGCGATTGTGGACGCCAGTATGATAGCCAGGGGGGTGTCATCTCATTTTTCCTGTGAAAATTAGCCCGTGGATGCTGTTCATAGGAGACTGTGATATTTTTATTTATTTTTGTTCTATATAGAGCAATTCTGATACATTGATCAGGTCATTGCAGGTTCAGGTCCCCTAAGGCAGGGCTTGGCAAAGTGTGGCCAGGCCCTCTGACTTTTTCAGTCCGGACTGCGGACTGAGACAGCCAAAGGGGCTGAAAACTGTGGGCCATGGGCTTCTCCATGCCCTCCTTGCCACTTGCTAGCTATTGTCACCGATTGTTTGCATTAACAGGATGCAGACAACAGTGGACATATTGGTGAAGGACGGTGCTGCTGGCTCCGTTTTCCATCAATCAGCATGAGACTGAGCAAATGTGCAGATGTCCCATCATCACGTGTACTGTGTGTAGCGTCAGTGTATCGTAGTGCCGCAGCAGAGCGCCAGGTGAATGGGAGCAAGGAGTATGTGGTGTTGGTTTTTTTTGTTTACTTTTTCATGTGGTTGGGATGTTTCCATGTATGTAAGAGGCTGTGTGTGGGGGCTCATGATGTGTATATAGGGGCTATGTGGGGGCTCATACTGTATATTGGGGCTATATCTGGGCTCATGCTGTATATAATGGGGGCTGTGTCCTGGGCTCTTACTATATACACAGTGATGTCAGAATACTTAATTCTGCTAAATATTAGGTGATATAGAATTATTTTATAGAATATTCTACTCGTTATTGAGCAGAATGAATTTTGGGCCTGTTGATTCGGCCCTCCACACCATCCATTGTCTGTCATGTGGCCCCTCTCCTGCCCTAAGGGAATTAGTAAATACACTAAAAGGTTTTACAAAATATGAAAAAAAGAAAGATAAAATAGGTTTCTTTTTACCGCATTAAAAATGAAAAAATCAAAATTAAAATACACATTTTGTATCACTGCATTCATTATAGTCCGATCTGTCGAAATATAAAATCTGATCAATAAACCGTGTAATGAGAAAACTACCAAAAAAACAGAATTGCAATTTTTTTGACTGAAGAGATGTAATAACATAATATACACCCCGAATTAATATAAATAAAAACATTGCCTCAGGGCAAAAAAAAACACAAGACCCCACATAGCTCCATATCTTGAAAATTGAAAACGTTATGGAAGTCACAACACAAGCAAGATTCCCCCCCACCACCACAAAATGTCTAGGGTTTGTTTTTCTCACCAGTTAAAGCAAAAACTATACCTGTTTTAGTATCTACGTAATCATTGTGACCTTGAGAATCAGACTGATATGTCAGTTTTATGGTGACCTGAACACTGGAAAAAAAACCTGCAGATTTTTTTAATATTTTTGCTATTTCACCACACAATTTTTTCCTCACTTACCATTACATCATATAATAAATGGATGGTATCATTTAACAGTACAACTAAGCCTAAGTTCACCACTTCAGTTGTTTTGCGTCAGTCACAATCCGTCGCCTTGAGGAATTACGGTATCCTGCAAAATATTTTGCAGGAATCCTGTTTTTCCCCATAGGCGTCTATTAGTGACGGATTGTGACTGATGATGCTGCGTTGCATCCGCTGCGTCGCGTTCAGTTGTTTTTTAACTGACCGCCGGGTGGGAGCAACGCAGCATGTAACGTTTTTTTTGAGCAGCGCGATCCATAGGATTTTGCTGCGCATGCGCTCTCTGGCTCCCCGCCGCCGTAACCAGGATAAACATCGGGTAACCAAGCAATGCGCTTTGGTTAGTTACCCGATATTTACAGTGGTTACGGGTGCAGGGAGCCTGCGCTAACACACACACACACACACACACACACACACACACTCACACACTCACTCGTCCCCAGCCCTGCAGTCCCCCGCGGCACTGACGTCCTCAGCTCCACGGCTCCGCCCCCTCGTGCTCCGCCCCCTCTCGCACTCCGCATGTACACATGCATGTAGAGACACACACACACACACTCACTCACCTGTCCCCAGCCATGCAGACCGCGGCACTGACGTCCTCAGCTCCGCCCCAAGCTCCGCCCCCCGAACTCCGCCCCCAGCACACAACAGAGTCTGACAAAGAAATTCTTTTCTTTGTCACCGTTGTCATCCGTTGTACAACGCATCAGTCACATGCGTCAAGCAACGCATGTGACTGATGCAAAACAACTGAAGTGTGAACTTAGCCTAATGCCACAAAAAGACAAGCCCTCACATGGCTATATCACCGGAAAAATAAAAAAAAAGTTGTGGCTCTTGGAATAAGGGAAAGAAAAATGTAAGTGCAAAAAATAAAAATCGCTCGGCCTTAAGGAGTTAAAATAGAATGAAAAAATAAAGAAGCAGTCGAGCCATTTTTTCCCTCCCTTCATCCCCCACCAAATTGCCTATTAGGCTATGTGCGCACTAGAAAGTGACTTTTTCTTAAGGAAATCCGGACCCTCTTGAAAAATCCCGCACCTGCGGTAAGAAACTGCACCAAAACTGCAACGAAATCCGCATGCAGTTTTGCAGCGGTTTGCTCCGGATGTTTGTGCGGATTTGCCGCAGTTTTTACCTCGGATATTCCACAAATTGGTCCCCGTGGATTTTTACCATTATCTATAGCAAAAAACACAGGTACCTGCGGAAAAGAAGTGACATGCTCATTAATTCCGCAGCGGAAAATCCACGGGTATAAAAAAAAAAACGCGCAGTGTGCGCTCAGCATTTTTTTAAAACCCATAAGTTTTGCTGGGGAATGACTGCAGCAATGTTAGACACATTTTCTGCAGCAAATCCACGGCAAATCCACAGCGTGCGCACAGGGCCTTACACCGTGTATAAGTTCAGAGTGTATTTCCTTGTGTTCAGTCTGTCGTGATTCTTAGATTTGAGACTTAATTTTCTTCCTCTATGCTTTGCTATATATCACATGACGCATAAGAACAGCATCATTTGACCGGCTAGAGGTCAGAGGTGTTTAGACAGCAAGATAATCGTAAACTAGCATTGACAATTATCTTGCTGTGTAAACAGGATGTTGAGTTGCGGAAATTATCTTAAAAGGATCATCGCTCTCTGCAGTGCATCATTCCTTGCATATGTGCACTGAGTGGTTTACTATAGATCGCTCAGTGTGCATTGATTGCTGATTGTCAACATTTGTATAGTGCCTCTGGCCAGTCCTTAAATCTCTGCCTACTGCGTTTATCATGATTTATCCTTCTTAACCTAATAAAATAAGAGATTACAAGTCTACAGTCATAAGTCTGAAGTGTCCTTTTCTACATTATAACTTTGTCACTGGAGCTGTCAAATCATCATTAGTATCTGTGATAAGAGATTCTGTCCCCCTCTCCTCCACCCCACTACCACCATGTGAAGTGCATCAGTGGTACAATCCATGCAATTTCATTCTAGTGTTTGATGGAGTTTATTATGGGACATGTGAAGCCACACTCGGATGTTATTAATCTATGTGTTCAACTACAGTAGAACTGCAAATCCGCTGCAAAAATGCAGGAATCTGCTTTGTATTTGTCAGAAATACACATTTGTCAGAAATACCAGTTTCTGTATAAGACCGGAGTCACACTTGCGAGTGCCTCGCGTGAGTCTCGCGGTGCATCACCCGGCACGGACTCACACTCTCCTCACAGGAGCGTCTCGGCTGCATAGAGATACATGGAACCGACCCGCTCCTGTGAGGAGAGTGTGAGTCCGTGCCGGGTGATGCACTGCGAGACTCGCGTGAGGCAATTGTAAGTGTGTAAGTGTGACACCGGCCTAATGTATTGAATATGCATGTATACTTTTATTTATTTATCTTTCTCTCTTCCCTAGTTTGTCCCAGTATGGATATTCGGAATAACTTGACAAGATTTGATGAGCTAGAAGACTGCACTGTTATCGAAGGCCATCTACAAATTTTGCTTATGTTCAGCACCCAACGCGAAAACTTTAAAGGATTGAGTTTTCCCAAGCTTACAATGATAACGGACTACCTCCTTCTCTTTCGCGTTTACGGTCTGGAAAGCCTCAAAGACCTTTTTCCAAATCTTACTGTCATTCGAGGTACTAGACTCTTTTTCAACTATGCCCTTGTTATTTTTGAGATGGTTCATCTAAAGGAAATTGGGCTACACAGCCTGATGCATATAAACAGGGGCTCTGTAAGAATTGAAAAGAATAATGAACTTTGTTACCTCTCTACTATTGACTGGTCGAAAATCCTTGACTCTGTTGAGGACAACTACATCCAACTCAATAAAGATGACAAGGAAGAATGTGGGGATGCGTGCCCAGGTGCTTTAAAAGGAAAGACCACCTGCTCGTCTACTGTAATAAATTCTGTATTTGGTGCACGGTGCTGGACACAGGATCACTGTCAGAAAAGTAAGTTTTTTCTTTCTGTTTTACTAGCTCTTAAAGTTATATTGAACATTTGATTTCTTTTCTGGACACTGTTTAAACTGTTAGTAAATTAGTTATCTTTAGTACACTGATGTTTTCCCTCCTAGTTATGACTATTCGCGAGACACTTTGCTATTAGTGTTGAGCGGACCCGAACTTTTCTCCCTCGCCCTCTCCCTCTCCCTCTCGCCCTCTCCCTCGCCCTCTCCCTCGCCCTCTCCCTCGCCCTCTCCCTCGCCCTCTCGCCCTCTCTCCCTTTCTCCCTTTCTCCCTCTCTCCCTCTCTCCCTCTCTCCCTCTCTCCCTCTCTCCCTCTCCCTTGACATATATAGGGCCGAACTCTGGATCCGATCCGGACTTCTTTCTCTACCCGCCGGGTAGCCGCCGGACCCGGATTTTTCACTATCCGCTCAGCTCTGCTTGTTATGTTTTTCAGAGTGTCCATTTGTTTCTCCTATGGTAGACACAGTTGTATATATCAAGACCTTACATTTGATACATACCTCTGGAAAAATCTATGCATTGCTGTCATTAGAAATCCTTTAAAGGGATTTTGTCAGCAGGTTTTTGCTATGTAATCTGAAGACAGTAGGAGATAGTGGCTGACACACAAAGTTTAATGATGTCATATATTTCCCTGCTGTGCTGTTTTCTTATAATGGAGGTCTTATCAATTGGGATTTTCATTGCCCAGAATACACTAGTCCGACCACATCCGCTCTGATTTGCATCTCACTGTCTATTGACTTTGTACATATAGATCATGGTGTGGGTGGGGTTAAGTTTCTGACCTCTGCTGCATTATTAAGCCTGAAAACTCTGTGTCACAGTTGCTGCACCCAGTAAACTAAGTGATACGTCGTTGGAATCAGGGTCTCTTTTTTTTCCTACATCATGATGCTTTCAGATGAGGTAGCAAAAACCTGCAGATTTGTCAGATACCCTTGACACACATTTTTCTTTATTTTTTTTAAAAAATGTATAGATACTAAGCAGTGGAAGTATGGATTAAAAACTGACTGCATTGTGCTGGGCATCCTTGGCCTGCAATGAAATATATACAGTTATATAACCTCTTCACGACATGACGTACTGGTGGGTACGTCATGGATCATGTCAGGGTATTCACCGCCGGCTGCTGTTGGCAGCCTGCGGCAATCCCCGCACATACATGTGTGCCTCTCAGGCACGAGTGGATCCGCAATCTACCTGTGCCTGTACTCCCTTAGATTGCGCTGTCAAAATGTGACAACACGACATAAATGCCCGGCGCAGTAAGCTCTCCCTCACCCGCAGCCATCGGAAGTCATGTCACGTGATCACGTAGAGCCAATGGTTGCTATGGTAGCACAGGGTCATGTGATAACTCCTGTAGCCATCATGAGTCACCTCCTCTCACTGCTGGCAGAGTGCCGTATGTGAGAGGAAAGCAGCATTTCAGCAGATCAGAGTTGTGCAGCTGTGATCTAAAGAAATGAACAAGCGATCAGATCCTAGTAAAATAAAAAAAAATACAATTTTTTTTAAAAACTTTAAAGAAAAAAAATTAAAAACCCCTAAAAGTTCAAATCTCCCCCTTTTGTCCCATTGAAAATTAAAGAGTTAAAAAAATACACATATATAGTATCACCACGTTCAGAATATCCGATCTATCAAAAATCTAAAATAAATTAATCTGATCGGTAAACGGCGTAGCAGCAAAACAATTCCAAATGACAAAATTTTGTTTTTTTGGTTGTCACAAAATGTGATAACAGATGATGAAAACGTAACATCTGCGCAAAAATGGTACCATTAAAAACGTCAGCTCGAGACGCAAAAAATAAGCCATCACTGAGCCCCAGATTCTGTAAAATGAGAACACTACGGGTTTTGGAATATTGCTCAGAAAGTTCGCCACTTTTTTGGACAAACTTTTGATTTTTTTTTTAACCCCTTAGATAAAAGTAAACCTATTCATATTCGGTGTCTATGAACTCGCACCGAGCTGAGGCATCACAACGACACATCAGTTTTACTATATAGTGAACACTGAATAAAATATCCCAAAAACAATTGTGCACTTTTTCCACACTTGTAATTTTTTTTTGCTGTTTTCACTATACGGTAAAACTCATGGTTTCATATAAAAGTACACTATATACTATACACTATATGGTAAAACTATACACTATATGGTAAAACTCATGGTTTCATATAAAAGTACACTATATACTATACACTATATGGTAAAACTATACACTATATGGTAAAACTCATGGTTTCATATAAAAGTACACTATATACTATACACTATATGGTAAAACTATACACTATATGGTAAAACTCATGGTTTCATTTAAAAGTACAACTTTTCCCGCAAAAAAACAAGCCCTCATATGTCAAGATTGACGAAAAAATAAAAAAGATATGGCTCTTGGAAAAAGGGGATAAAAAAAAACAAAACGCAGAATCACCTGCGGGTGAAGGGGATAATATACCAGATTTTTATTTACTTATTTTTTACTATAAGATGCACTTTTTAGTAAGGAAAAAATCTTGCTAAAAGTGTGTTTTTATTTCTTAAAGTGAAAAGGCAGCTTCCTGCATTTAAAAAGAATGCGCAGTCCTGATATCTTGTAATAAAGGGAACCTGTCAGCAGAAATTTTGCTCTAAACCTAAAAGTTTCCCCCTCTGCAGCTCCTGGGCTGCATTCTAGCAAGGTTCCTGTTATTATTGTGCCCCCTTTTAGACCAAATTAAATACTTTATAAAGTTGTACCTTTTGGTATGCAAATCTTCTAAATTATCCATAAGGGCGGGCTCTCTGGTGTCCGTTACTGTCCCTCCTGCCGATTTACGCCGTCCCCCAACGCTCCATTTCATACCTCAGGACGCCGCCCAGTGCGCCCGTGGTCCTGCGCACGCGCCGTGCGACTGTACGGGACTGTGCACTGTGTGCACAGTGTGACCGCTGGTGACGTGTGGCGCAGGCACGAGATTATGGGTGGCGCTGTGATTGTCATCAGCAAGTGCCCGCCCATAATCTCGTGTTCGCCCTTTTTCCTCTGCCTCCAGCGTTCTGCGCAAGCGCTGGCCAGATGACCCGACGTCACCTCTCGTAGCCGGTGGTGTCCTACTCTGCTCCTCCCATCTGTTTCCTGCTCCAGGGCATAATGCATCCTTAAAATGTCTTGTTTTGTCCATCCAAGAGCGGGAGTATGTCGTTGACTAATAAAGCAGTAACCGCCATGTAACAAATTCACTCTGATGTATTCAAAATTGATCTGCCCTGTTATCCACAAAACCATGAAGACATTATCGAAAATCCTGCAAAACAAATTGCGATTACACTTTGGCCACACCATGATGCACCGAGCACCAGTCATGCGATCTTAGGGGGCTGGTGGCCATCATATCAACCAGAGGTCAAAGAATGGCCTGTCGATGACCTTTGGGTCTAAACTGTGCATTGATCTGCCATAAGCAGAGTCTCTGAACTCCCCTTTCATGTCTTACAGGCTATTAGCCCGGTCAGTGTTACACTAAGTATTGCAGGGTACTTTATCAGTGATCAGATTATAAAATATTCAAGTTCCCTAGAGCGTCCAAGTAAAATGTTTAATAATTTTATTTTTTTTTAAAAAAATCCTAAAAAGGTTTTGCCAATGTAAATACACATTTTTAATGTAAAAAAATACACATTTGGTACCACTACTTCTAGTGCAAGCCATCATAGCCCAATGGTATAAATTTCTGCCATGATAACATATGCTCATACTCCTCTTGATGAGTTTATTGAGGGGTGCAGTTTGTAAAATGGGGTTACTTTTGGGGGATCCAGCAGTTCTGGCCCTCCAGTGACCAATATGACATGGCACCCACATACGATTCCAGCAAAATGTACACTCCGATAAAACTTCACTTCTGAGCTCAGTAGTTTTTGACCACATATGGGACATTTTCATCCTCTCGAGTTATAAATTGGGGGTTCCATGTTCTCATATTAGCCCCTGTGAAAATCAAAAATTTTAGGCTAAATCAATATTTTATTGGAAACAAAAATTTGGTTTCGCACTCCAATGTTGCAAAATTCAGTAAATCAACTGTAAATTTTGTAAATGCTCACAACTAGTGTTGGGCGGACTTGCAGATATCCAGGATCGGTGAGTCTAACCGGATTTAACAAAAATAAAAGACGGTTCTTGCCTGGAATTGATCCTGGCTATCTGGCCGGATGCCGCTCCACATATAAGTCTATCGAGACCAAAATCCGCAATTAAAAATGGTGGTAGAACGGATAAGGGGATTAGAGCAAGCGCACTATTCTTACCAAGTCTCCAGCACTACTGTAACTGCTTCCAGGCCACTTACTTACGGGGCCGCTCATTAGCCTCATACATATACACTTCTTAATCCCCCCCCCAACCCCCGGCAGTCCTGGAGTCTGTGATTGGTTGCAGTCAGACGTGCTCCCAGCCTGTGTGACAGCGTGTCTCACTACCTGCAATCACAGACCTTGTCTGCAGGTCAGTGTAAATTGGAGTGGAAATAAATAAATAAATTAAAAAACAAAATTGGCGTAGGCACCAGGGCTGTGGAGTCGGTAAGCCAAAACTTCGACTCCGACTCTGACTCCTCAATTTCTCTTGCACCGACTCCGACTCCAACTCCTACATATATTGCTTATAGTTAGGTGAAAAATTTATTGTAGTACATGAACATGTGTATGTGAACATCAGACATTTAATAATTTGTATGATACAATAATCAATATATTTGGATAGAACATAAAATATATTTATTGGATACAACTTTAGAACACAAAAACTGTAATAAATTGTAAATATGCAATACACTATGTAATATACAGTAGATTAGATAAATATCTTGTATCTTGTGTGTGTATTTATCGTGTGTGTATGTGTGTGTATATATATATATATATATATATATATATATATATATATATATATATATAAAATATGTGTACATATGTATGTGTGTGTATATATATATATATATATATATATATATATATATATATACTGTATATTGTATTACGTATTTACAATTTATTAGTTTTTTGGGTTCTAAAGTTGTATTCTAATAAGTATATTTTATGTTGTATCTAAATATCTTGATTATTGTATCATAAAAATAATTAAATGTCTGATGTTCACATTGTACTACAATAGATTTTTCACTTAAATATAAGCATTATACTAAATGTTATTATTTAGTAAAATATTCAGCACATTCTGCATTGCACTACTGTCCCCAATTTATTATATATTTTAGGAGTCGGAGTCGGTGCATTTTATACCGACTCCACCAAAATGAGCTCCGACTCCGACTCCACAGCCCTGGTAGGCACCCCCCTATTACAATACCCAGCACAGGTAAAGCCTACGACTACAAGCTGCAGCCCCCAGCCGTGCGCTTATCTTGCCTGTATATCACAATAGGAAGAACCGCATGTGTTTTTTTTTTTTAAATTACTATTTAAATAATTTAAAACAAATGACATGCTGTCCCCCATTACTAGTCTGTAAGTGGAAATAAATAAACACAAACGCCCTAAAAATCCTTTTTCAAATAAAATGTAAAAAAAAAACCCTTCTTCACCAATTATTAATCCCAAAAATACCCAGGTCCGGCCTAATGCACACAAGGTCCAACAATGATTCTAGCTCTGCTACATCTGAAGGCATAGCAATCAGCCATAGAACTTGAAAACCGGCTGTGAGATTCAGACAGAGACTAAACCGTAGCGATGAGCGGACGTCACTCACTCAGGTTATTTGCAGTTACAGCTGGAGGTCCCTGGGTCCTCCACCATATTCCAGAACCCAATTTACTCCTCGTGGTGTAAAAATCGCAATCACTATCGCTTCATACAGCCTTTTTTTGCCAGGTGGTATAGATTGGGACAGGAATATGCTGTTGAAATTTCAGCACCAAATCTGCATCTCTTGGCAAAAAACGCAGTTTTCTGCCAGGAGATGCAGGTCTGTGACCTTACCTGAGGTGACGTCACTTAGTTTACTAAGGTCAGGTTACCTGGGATCACAGGTGGAGGATCGTGGGACCCTCAAGCTGTGACAGCAAATAGCCTAAGTGACATCACCGCTCATCATGCGGCTCAGTTTCTGCCTGAAGTTCACAGCGGATGATCACTTTCTATGTTCACACGCTGTCACTTCAGATGTAGTAGAGCTGGAATCGTCATGGGACCTCGAGTGCGATAAGTCGGACCTGCGTGTTTTGAGGGTTAATAAATTGTGTAAATTTTGTATTCTATTTCAAATAAAGGATTGTTTTTTTGTTTCTCTTCACTTACAGATTAGTAATGGTGGGTCTCATACACCCTTCTCATTACTATTCTAGTGCTTAGTGGCAGCTATGAGCTGTTATTAACCCCTTATTACCCAGATTGCCACTGCACCAGGACAATCAGGATGAGCTTTGTCAAATTCCAGGATTGTCGCATCTAATGAATGTGACAATCCCGGGCGGCTGATATTTTTAGGCTGGGGTAGAAGTAACCATGGGTCTCCCCAGTCTGAGAATACTAGCCCCTAGCTGTGGAGCTTTATCATGGCTGGGTATCAAAATTGGGTGGACCGCATACCATTTTTTTGCATGTGGTTCCTCTTCTTTTGATACATAGCCAAGAGAAGCGCATGACTGGGGGCTGTGGCCTTTAGCAGTATGCTTTATCTGTGCTGGGTATCATAATATGGACCGTACATATTTTCTTTATTTTTACTTCAATCTACAGTGACCCTCAGACAGAATCTGTGATTGGAAGCAGTCAGACACTGTCACACAGACTGGGGGCGCGTCTGACTGCAACCAATCACAGACGGCAGGATGGCTGGTGGGCGAGGGAAGCAGTGAATATGTATAAAGCCTGCTTTACACGTTGCAATTAAGCACACGATATCGTATTCGATCGTACCCGCCCCCATCATATGTGTGGCACGTTCAATTTGTTGAACGTGCTGCACAAACGATTAACCCCCGTCACACGTACTTACCCGTCCATACGACCTCGATGTGGGCCCGGCACCCGGATACTTTTGAAACCGTGCGGATCCAGACTTTTACAGTCCGTGTCTGCCCATCACTACTTGCCATACTCCTAGATGAATTCCTCATTTTGTAGGAATATATTATCCAAAAATGAGGTAAACTGAGTGTGGTTTCTGCTGTTCTGGCACCCCAGGAACGATACAAATGTGATATGACATCCTATTCCAACCAAAATGTCACTGTAAAGTACAAATGGCGTTTCTTCTGATCTGAGCCCTGCCGTTTGCCCAAACAGAATTTATAAAGCCTTACATGGAGTACTCCAGCTTTCAGGAGAAAAGGGTGAAAATTAAAGGGTTGGACTAAAGCAACGTTTTAGTGGTAAAACTTAACGTTTCATTTTCACGGTCTAGTTACTGTTACATGTTCATAAGTCGCATATGGTTTAAAAATGTTCACCATGTCTCTAGAGGGGTTTAGTTTCCAATATCGGGTCATTGTGTGTGGCCCTGTTTGTTTTAGCATCTATGGAGAGGTGCAAATATGAAATGGTGCCCAATCTATTCCAGCTAAATTCCCCTCCAAAAGTCGTAGTGCTCTTTTCTCTCCAAGCCTTCCCTTGTGTTATATACAGAGGATTCTGAACATGTATTCCTTGAAGGGTGCAGCGTTCAATATGTGAGTCTTGTTTAAGACGCCTGTAGGTCTGAAAAATCCGCAAAGCCAAAAGTGGAGCGGGTCCCTAAAACTAGTCCTGTAAATTTAATTGAAGAAAATGAAAGATAAGGGTTCAATATGCAAGTGCCAAACGCTCTTAACCTGCAGATTAACCCCATATCTGCAGGTTAATAGCGTTTTTTTACACGTGACGGTTTACTCTTAAATTCATATTTATCTTCTAATAAGGGGGATTCTCTCCTTTGAAATAAAGTCGCTGGCAAATAGCTTGTCCTCATACAGATATAGTCAGTGACCTACCATGTTTCCCCAAAAATAAGACCGGCTCATATTATTTTTTGCTCCCAAAGATGTTCTAGGGCTTATTTTCAGGGGATGCCTTCTATTTTCCCATGAGCAACAATCCACAGTTAAAAAATATCAGCATTTATTCAAATCTAATCATGTCACCACATTCTGGAACATCAACAATTTTTGTTAATTCTATTAATGGTTAAGATACATATTTTCTTATCTGATCTGCAATTCTCATTGTGCATAACCAGTCCTATAGTGGGTACTACAGAAGTTAAATTACCTGCTTAAATTTATTATTCTATATGTATTGCTAAGTTTACCCCTCCCCAAAAGAAAGTAGACACCCCCTAAAAGAATCACACTTTTCAGACCCCAATTGGAGCTACATTGGAGTTGGCAAGTGGATGGGCTCTCACATACAAATCTGCGTGGCTGTGTTCTACAGTGATTGGTTCACCTTGGTGACTAGAAGCAGGATCACTCGCGCAAAGTGATGCTGGTACCTGATATGTTTTATGAGAGCTGCAGCGCAATGTAGCTGGAATGATGAGGGACCTGACAGTCACGCAGATCTGTGTGAGAGCCCATCCACCATCGGCATTTACCAACTGTGTGAGTGCGTTTTTTTTTTTTTGTTTTTTTTTTGGGGAGTGGGGGCTCTGTTCCTTCTTTTGGAGATGTCTGCTTTCTTTGAAGAGTCCTGCCATATTCTTTAATTTTTTTTAGCTGCTTGGACACTTCCTTATAGAGCCGCAACTAGGGCTTATTTTTGGAGCCGGGCTTATATTTTAAGCATACTTTAAAAAGCCCAAAAAATCCTACTAGTACTTATTTTTGGTGTAGGTCTTATTTTCAGGGAAACAGGGTAGCAAGTCTCTATTGTTGATGGCTTAAAGGGAACCTGTCAGGTGCAATATGCACCCAGAACCACAAGCAGTTCTGGGTGCATATTGCTAATCCCTGCCTAACCGTCCCTGTATACACTAGCATAGATAAAGGGATCTTTACAAAAAGGATTATATCTAAAGATCATTTATCTCTTGCTAAAGAGGGCAGGGACTAGTCCCAAGGGTGTTATATCCCCCAACAAGGCCACCCTCTTAGCATGTTAGCACTCTTACAGGGACGTACTAACATACCATTCAATGCAGCGTCACCAGCGGTGACGCACGTACCTGTGTTCGCTGTGACCGCGCTTATGAATCCCGGCACCTCCAGTCATGCGCAATAGACCTCTCTGAAGCTGGGACGCATATACCCGGCTTCATACTGCTCATGACCGGAAGTGCCCGACATTCAGAAGCACGGTCACAGCGAACACAGTTACACGTGGCACCGCTGGTGATGCTGCCTTGAATAGCTTGTTAGTTAGTACACCCCTGTGGGCGTACTAACATGCTAAGAGGGCGGACTAGTCTGGGGAAGTAACACACAGGGGACTAGTCCACACGCTCATTATTATAATATAAAAGATCTTTAGTAATACTTTTTCTAAAGATCCCTTTATCTATACTAGTGTATACAGGGACGGTTAGGCAGGGATTAGCAATATACACCCAGAACTGCACATGGCTCTGGGTGCATATTGGACCTGACAGGTTCCCTTTAAAGAGTAACTAAATGTTTGTTTTTTTTTAATGGGGGGGGGAGGTGTTTCATAATGTTGTCCAGGTTGGAGAGTTATTAAACTTTAACACTTACTTTATTAGGGTATTTGTCTTCATTCGAGTAATAAAATTGTATGTGTGTGCGGTCCCATAAAAAATAAAAATATCATACAGTCTGTTGACACTTCACAGGGATGTGGGGATATGCTGCTGATGGGACTTATTCTGATGAAAACTCAAATTGTCTCTCCAGGACAGGAGACAAACTCTAGCACAGCGCCACCTATGGGAAGTAGCGATCCTAAAAGTCAAATGTGGATTTTTAACAATCCTTTGCATATAACCTAGGATATATAAGCCAGATCAGAATCCCAATTTGCAGACACGGTGTTTCGGGGTGCTTGCCCCTCGTCAGTGCAAAGTATGGGGAGTCTGGTCTGGCTCATGAGAAGCTATGTGGGGACCACGGGGGAACACTATTCTCCTTAAGGAGACTTTGCAAGCCAGTCTGGCTGCCAGTAAAGTAAGGGGACTTATAGCTGCCACGCCCCTCTGGGGAATATTCAAATTGTCTCTCCAGGACAGGAGACACACTCTAGCGCAGCGCCACCTATTGGAAGTAGCGATCCTAAAAGTCACAAGTGGATTTTTAACAATCCTTTGCATATGACCTAGGATATATAAGCCAGATCAGGATCCCAATTTGCAATCTGATGAAAACAACACTCAGGTGCTGATCCTTTCACTACCATCATCTGTACTCCAAGGGAGTGGGTTCTGATATCGATGCAGGCATACACACTAGGGAGAAGCAGGGGGATGCAAGTTCCTCCATGCAATGGTAACACGAATAAAGAGAACCCTCCTAATAAAGTAATCTGCAAAGTTTCATAACTTTCCATGACAGACAAAGTTACAAAAAAAAAATAAATAATAAATAATGTTTAGTTGCCCTTTAAAAAGAATATACAGACCTACAATACCGCCTGATCTGACATTGAGGGGGCAAAGAATGCTGAGGGCAAACTGGTGCTAAGAGCTTCTAAGGGTAAATTCACACACGTCTTTTGTTGTGGATTTTGAGGCTGAAAAATATCAGCTTAAATTTTTTTTAGCATTTTTGGTTTAGGTTTTGAGACACATTTGTGTTTATAGGATTTATTTTTTTCTACTTCCAATTCAGTTCATTCAGTTGTGACATTTGGACCTTTTTTTCCAGGCAAAAATCCCTAAAAAGAATTTTCCACACTAAAAATAAAAAAATAAAAACTGGCAAAGAAAAAAAATAGTATTTTTTTTTCTTTCTATTGAAACCAGTAGGAAGGTTATGCAAATTCTGTATGAATAAAGGCGAAAAGCGATTCCCATTAGCTGGCATAACTCCGCTCGCACCATATACAGGTCTACGTCCTAAACGATTTTCCTTCAACTTTAATTTCCTTTTAGCTTTCCTGTTTTGTAGATTGATGATTACTAGAAATGTAAAGTCAAATCCACATCTACAGATTGTGCACTTTAAAAAGAAATGGGCAGTGGGTTTAGAAACACAAAAGAATACAATTATTGTGTGGATTTTACCAATCACAGCAGGCACTTAAATCCGAAACTGAAACCCTTCTCCCCTGCGTTACATTGTACTAGAAGTGGATCAATATACAGTTTCTGTTACATTTAATAGGGTTTCTTTTTTTTTTTGTGTGTGTAATATCCACTCGAAAATCCACACAAAGTAATCTTGCTGCAATTTTAACAGTTGTAAAAATTGAAGCATAACCCCTGCTTAGTTAACGCCTTTTTGTTCCCAAAGGTGCACTGCTCAAATAGGAAGTCATTAATAGGATATCACCAAACCCAAACAGGAAACTGACCCAGCGCATACTATGCAGCTCCATTGAACTCGACTATATTTAAAGGCTACAGTTTCCTGGAGACCAGTGTAGATGGAGATATGATCACAATAATGACCTAGAGGAAGTTCAAATGTGGCCGAGGTCCTCAGGGAAGACTATCTGGTACAACAGGGTTATTTCTGTACAACACCACCCTTACTTTTCAGAAAAACATCTCATTTAGGGGCGTTCGGACAACATGGTTGTTTCGTGGTTGTGCTAACAAAAAGCCGTGAATTACCATAATCCCAAATACATAAGAAACTTTAATGAAAAACTCACAAACACCAATTTTGTGAATAGGGAAATAACTGCTTTGGCTTGATCTTTCACCATATTGTGTAAACAAGGGTTTAACCCCTTCCAGCAGAAACCAGCTGTCACTTTCCCGACCAAGCCAAATTTTTCAACTCCGACTTGGATTCAGCCCTTGAAAAAGCGCTGCAATGCAACACATAAAATTAACATAATGCATGTCAATGTCAAAACTATTGCTGTGCACTTGTTCCATCTTATGTCACATCTAGTAATGAGCAAACACTAACGTGCTCTGTACTTGTAACGAGCAGCTGGATGTCTGGATGGGCGCGACTCGTGTACTGAGCAAAATGGAAGTCAATGGGAAACTTGAGCATTTCCCAAGGAGATCTTCTGGAAAATTGCTTGAGTTCCCCATTGACATCCATTATACTCAGGTACTCAAGTCGCGCCCAGCCAAGTGACATGAGTGATAGCAGATTCTAATGCTGAGCGGCTGTCAGTCAATGTGCGGAGTGCGGTTACAGCCGCCACTGTCCATACACAGAACGGTGACTAAACCCGCTCTGGCACCACCCCCATAACTGAAACTCCGAATTCTGTCGGGAGGATTACAGTTCTTTTTCTTCCGGCCGTGGGATTCAATGTGCAAATTCTGGGCAGGTTCCAAACAGCTATTAACCTATAGATTAACTCCATATCTGCAGGTTAATATGATAGTGTTTTTACATGTGACTGGTTCCCTTTAAACGTGCGATCAGCTGAGATGTAATGATTGTGCACAGGAAATGTCTACTATCATTAACAATTATGTTCATCATTGGAAATATTGGGGGCTCCCATATTACTGGGAGGATAAAAACTCTGGAAAAGACGCCCCCCTCTCAAATAAAATACAATGACACCTGTAGTCGCAAATGCCCCCCTCATTCTGAGCCCCACTGTTTGTAAACTATAGTAGGTGGCCACATGTTTGGCATTACCGTAGTGGGGAGAGCCCAATTAACAATTTACGGGGCGCATATCTCCAGAAGCTGGGCACAATGTATGGGCACTAAACCGGCATAGTTGCAATTCTCCAGAAAAAAGCATGGTGTGCATATTAAAGTGAAACCACCTATGGAGCAAAAATAGTCACTGCAGCCGTAGATGAATTAATTGAGAGGTACAATTTCTACAATGTGGTCAAGTTTGTTTTTAGGCAGCTTTCACACTACGTTTTTTTTAGCATGCGTCATGGACTTTTTTTGCTGTAAAAGTGGATCCTGTTTTTACAAAGAAAAATGCATTGTGTTATTTTGCAGGATCCTGTCACTTGAAGTTTATGGGCGGGCATTGAAGTCATGTGATCGGGAGTGAGGGGAACTGAACGTGATAGACTGGGAGTCGGCATCTGACAGCTGCAGACTCTGGTAACCAAGGTAAACATCGGGTAACTAAGCGAAGTGCTTTGCTTGGATACCCGATATTTACCTTGGTTACGAGCGTCCGCTGCTCTCGGGCGGGGGAGAGAGGAGAGAGAGGGAGGGGGAAAGAGAGATTGATCATGCCAGGCTGGTTTCTGGGCATGCTGAGTAGAGCAAGCAGGATCCTGTCTATCAGCATGCCAGCGTTCACATGCATTTGCGTGCTGTTTAGTCAGGATCCAGTGAAAAATAGTATTTGGACGCAGCTCAAAAACGCTACAAGTAGTGTTTTTGAAAAAAGTTAAAAAACTGCAAGTCACTGGATCCTCACTATAACGCACACAAACGCATGTTGACGCGAGTCCATTGCAAATGCATTGAAATGAAAACTCATTTGCACTGGATCCGTTTCTGCGTTAAAAAAACGTTCATGACGCATGTTAAGAAAACGTAGTGTGAAAGCAGCGTTATTCTGCTATTTTGGCACCTTAGGGGCTCCCCATAGTAGGACCCATAAACTATTCCAGCAAAATCTGTTCTCCAAAAGCCAAGTAGCACTCCTTCCTTCTCAGCCCTGTCTTGTGGTAAAATAATAGTTTCTGACTGCATATGCTGTATCACCCATTTTGGAGAAATTGCTCAACAAACTGTTGCCCAGTTTTATGTTTTTATTTATTTATTTTTACTAACCATATTTTTCAGTTACAAAAATAATTTTATAACATTGGGATGTGGAAATATAATATTTTAATGGTAAAAACCTGTGATATTTGTGGATTCACAATACTCACGAAACCTCTAAGGCTGCTTTCACACATCCGGCTTGAGCTGTGCGGCTCAATCCGGCTGTGCAAGCTATGCAACGGATGCGGTGAAAACACTGCATCCTTTGCATAAGTTTTTCCCATGCGGCCAGTCCGGTTTTTGCCGCTTGCGGCATGCTACTGAGCATGCACAGTGGCAAAAACCGCATGCGGCAGCCGGATGCGGTTTTTGCCGCATCCGGCCGCCATAGGCATGCATTGAAAAATGCGCCGCATCGGCCGAATGCGGCGTGATGCGGTTTTTTTTGCCGCACGAAGAAACGTGCCAGGCAACGTTCCATCCGGCCGCCGCATCGGCTAAATCTGCCGCATGCGGCAAAAACCGGACCGAACGCGAGCCCATGCGGCACAATGCGGCACTAATTAAAGTCTATGCAGAAAAAACGCAACCGGCAGCAAAAAAAACGGTTGCGATTTTCCTGCAAAGTGCCGTATTGTGCCGCAGAGCAAAAACCGGATGTGTGAAAGCAGCCTAAATGACTAACTTTAAACAGTGAAGTGTCCAATATGGGGTCGCTTGTTGGGGTTTCTGCATTTTTGGCACCTCAGAGGCTGTGCAAGTGCAACATGGTGTACAAATTGTGCTCCAAAATTAAAATTTCGCCCTTTGCTTTCAATAAGATTTTACTGGCAAAAAAAAAAATAGATTTTTCATTATCACACCCAAATATTATAAAGTTCTGTGAAGCACCTTTTGGGATTAAAATGCTCCGTACACCCCTAAATGAATTCATTGAGAGGTGAGGTTTCCATAATGGGGTAAAGTGGGGGACTTTCTGCTGCTTGGGTACCTCAGGGGCCCTGTAAACGTGGTATGGTGTCTGCAATGTATTCCAGCCAAATTCATGCTCCAAATACCACACTGTTAAGCTCCATCGTCTTCCCAAGCAGCAGTTTTTGACCACTTATGAGAAATTGTGTAACAATTTACACATTTTAGGTCCCATTTCTCCTCTTACCCCTTTGTGCAAATGAAAAAATATGCAGCTAAAGCAATATTTTAGTAGGAAAAAATGTTTTGTTTTTTTTTTTCAATACACTTTGCCTTAATTTCTGTGTGGCACTTGAAGGCTTAACATATTTCCTAACAGGAGCTTAGGATAATTTTGAGGGGGATGCAGTTTCTAAAATGTTACCAGTTCTGTGAGTTTTCTGTTGTGTGTATGTGTGTATGTATGCATCTATGTATGTATGTGTGTGTATATATACAGTACAGACCAAAGGTTTGGACACGCCTTCTAATTCAAAGAGTTTTCTTTATTATCATGACTCTAAAAATTGTAGATTCACATTGAAGGCATCAAAACTATGAATTAACACATGTGGAATGAAATACTTAACAACAAAGTATGAAACAACTGAAAATATGTTTTATATTCTAGGTTCTTCAAAGTAGCCACCTTTTGCTTTGATTACTGCTTTGCACACTCTTGGCATTCTCTTGATAAGCTTCAAAAGGTAGTCACCGGAAATGGTTTTCACTTCATAGGTGTGCCCTGTCAGGTTTAATAAGTGGGATTTCTTGTCTTATAAATGGGGTTGGGACCATCAGTTGTGTTGTGCAGAAGTCTGGTGGATACACAGCTGATAGTCCTACTGAATAAACTGTTAGCTGCTTTTTTCTGGCCATAATACAAATTCTAAGTAAAGCAAAACGAGTGGCCATCATTACTTTAAGAAATAAAGGTCAGTCAGTCCGAAAAATTGGGAAAACTTTGAAAGTGTCCCCAAGTGCAGTGGCAAAAACCTTCAAACGCTACAAAGAAACTGGCTCACATGAGGAGCACCCCAGGAAAGGAAGACCAAGAGTCACCTCTGCTGCGGAGGATAAGGTTATCCGAGTCACCAGCCTCAGAAATCGCAGGTTAACAGCAGCTCAGATTAGAGACCAGGTCAATGCCACACAGAGTTCTAGCAGCAGACACATCGCTAGAACAACTGTTAAGAGGAGATTTTGTGCAGCAGGCCTTCATGGTAAAATAGCTGCTAGGAAACCACTGCTAAGGACAGACAACAAGCAGAAGAGACTTGTTTGGGCTAAAGAACACAAGGAATGGACATTAGACCAGTAAAAAACTGTGCTTTGGTCTGATGAGTCCAAATTTGAGATCTTTAGATCCAACCACCGTGTCTTTGTGCGACGCAGAAAAGGTGACCGGATGGACTATACATGCCTTGTTCCCACCGTGAAGCATGGAGGAGGAGGTGTGATGGTGTGGGGGTGCTTTGCTGGTGACACTGTTGGGGATTTATTCAAAATTGAAGGCATACTGAACCAGCATGGCTACCACAGCATCTTGCAGCGGTGTGCTATTCCATCCATTTTGTGTTTTAGTTCGACCATCATTTATTTTTCAACCGGACAATGACCCCAAATACACCTCCAGGCTGTGTAAGGGCTATTTGACTAAGAAGGAGAGTGATGATGTGCTACGCCAGATGACCTGGCCTCCACAGTCACCAGACCTGAACCCAATCGAGATGGTTTGGGGTGAGCTGGACCACAGAGTGAAGGCAAAAGGGCCAACAAGTGCTAAGCATCTCTGGGAACGCCTTCAAGACTGTTGGAAAACCATTTCCGGTGACTACCTCTTGAAGCTCATCAAGAGAATGCCAAGAGCGTGCTAAGCAGTAATCAAAGCAAAAGGTGGCTACTTTGAAGAACCTAGAATATAAGACGTATTTTCAGTTGTTTCACACTTTAACTATTTCATTCCACATGTTTTAATTCATAGTTTTGATGCCTTCAATGTGAATCTACAATTTAAATAAAGATAACTCTTTGAATTAGAAGGTGTGTCCAAATTTTTGGTCTGTACTATATATATATATATATATATATAGATAGAGATATATATATATATATATATATATATATATATATATAGATATATCTCTATCTCTATCTATATCTCTATCTATCTATCTATCTATCTATCTATCTATCTATCTATCTATCTATCTATCTATCTATCTATATATATATATATATATATATATATATCTATATATATATATATATATATCTATTATGCCCCTTGCAAAAAGTGCCTTCAAAGCTGAATAGGTCAGTAAAAAAATGAATTTGTACATTTCCATGAAAAGTTGCTAAGTTTTAATCCTTCTGAAGATAGTATAGAAATAAAAGGATGTTTGACAAATGATGATGAAGTAAAGTAGAAAAGTTATCTAACTAGATTGTGTGATAGGACTATCTGGTTTAAGGATAAAAACATTGATAGTTTGAAAATTGCTAATTTTTCATCAAATTTCAGATCTTTTCACCCAAAAAAATTAAGTTTTCAACTTAAATATACTGCTCACAAAAGTACAATGCGTCATGAAAAAAGTCTCCGAATCACTGGACTGTATAGAAGCTTTAAAGAGTTACCACTGGTCAGATTGGAAAAATGGGGGTTGGTCATTAAGCTTAAAATTGACTCACTAAGGGGTTAATTTGGTGCTGGTCTTTTTTTTTTGTTCATAAATCTGCCTCAGAATTTTGTTGTAATCCCCTCTACAGTTTACCCTTTGTGCTAGTGCTTGAGGAGTTAGGTGATCAGGAATGCAGAGGTGACTCACGATTTTCGACATACTTCTAGGTATACTCCACCTTTTTTCAACCTTTTCCCACAGCTTACCTGGCACTTGTTTAAAAAAGTGCATTCAGATTTTGTTGTGTTTATTTGAACCCTAATCTACACCATTTGGCATTAATGGTGGTGTACCATAAATGCAAATAATCACCTATCCAAAGAATAGATGACTTGCTGGTAGCCCACCACTAGGATTCCAGCCAACCCCGAGAATAGAGCTTTGATAGACCCGAATGCACACCACCTCACCTGTCATAGTCTATTAGGCCTAAGCCACACGGCGAGAAAATCTGTGCAAGTGGAGTGTGATAAAACATGGCATTCCACTTGGACCAATTTTAGCCTCTGTTAGCACACATGAGCGATTATTTTCTCAGCCCTAATCGGACCGAGAAAACAATCGCAGCATGCTGCAGTGTATTGCGAGACTAATTTCTCTCGCACCCATTCAAGTGAATGGGGCGAGAGAAAAATCGCACTGCACTCTCGGTACACCGGTGTAATGCGCGTGCAGAGCGAGAATCACAATAGCCAGCTACAGAGGAGAGAGGGAAAGAAATCCCTCCCTCCCCTCCTTCGTGCCAGCCCGCTCCTCCTTAGTGCTGGTCCTCCCCTCCTGAGAGCCGGCCCGGCCCCTGCAGCTGAGGTCCGCTCGCACAGTCGGACCGCAGTCACAGGGACACTAGCATGACACTCAGCTCTTGCTGTGCTGCCAGCGCGAGCAGAGTGTCATGCAAGCATCGCACTAGTGCCCCGTGTGGCCCCGGCCTTACTGTTGTACTCCACCATCTTTGGTATTCTAATACAGATTTGGCTCACATATAGGGTAATCACTCCATTGACATAAAGCAGCCCAGAGCTCTATCTTCAAAATTGGTGAATGTTCCAGTGGTGGAACACCGTCCAATTACAGGGAACCTGCCACCAAGTTTTTCCCATATAAAGTAGTGCAAGCACCTATAAGCCCTCACGACTCACAAAACGTTAGGGATATTTGGCTTTCGGGTGAAATTTCAGAAAGATCCTAAAATGCTCTTTAACCTTTTCAGGTGATCCTAATGTGACCTTCTCTGAACGTTTGAACGCACATGTCCAATTGTTCAATGTTTCAGTACTTTTTGCACAACTTGCTGTTCTCTAACAAGGAGCTTAAAGGGAACCTGTCAGGTGCAATATGCACCCAGAACCACGAGCAGTCCTTGGTACATAGACAAGGATTAGAAATAATTGTCCCTTTATCGAGTAGTATACATAAAGAGAAGGTATTTCTAAAGATCATTTATGATATGCTAATGAGCGCAGGGATGAGTTACAAGGCCGTTAGTTCCTGCGCTCATTCCGCCCTCTTAACAAGGTTAGCACGCTCCCAGGTGCATGCTAACATGCTATTCATTGCCCAGTGTCATCAGCGGTGACATGCATACTTGTTTCTGTTGTCACCGCTTCAGAACGCTACACTTAGGGTCGATGTGCATGATCGGAATGTCGGGCACTTCTGGTCATGCGCACTATGAAGCCAGGTGTTTGTGTCCGGGCTTCAGAGTGGTCCAGTGCGCATAACCAGAAGTGCTGAGCATTCTGATCATGTGCACTGACCCTAAGCCCGGCGTTCTGAGATGGTGACAATGCATGTCACCACTAATGACACTGGGCAATAGGCATTGAATAGCATGTTGGCATGCTCCTGTGGGCGTGCTAACATGCTAAAAGGGCGGAATGAGCACAGGGACTAACGCCCTTGCGACTAGTCACTGGCTTCATTAGCATATCATAAAGGATCTTTAGATATACTTTTTCTAAAGATCTCTTCATCTATGCTACTATAACCTGTGACAAGCAGAGATTAGAAATATGCACCTAGAACTGCTCATGGCTCTGGGTGTATATTGCCCGACAGGTTCCCTTTTATTGGCAAAATTCATTACAGGTGTTTTGATGCATGAATCGCCCAATACATTTGGGGTTTAATTAGAATTGGTATTTAAACTCTTCATCATGCTGTGCACGTTTTGATATCATGAAACCAAGACGACAACTAACAATTCATCAACAGTATCTCGCTATTTCGATGCTTCAAGCAGCGTGTTGTCAGACGGTAGTGGCCACTGAGCTTAAAGTGTCACAGAGTGACAACAGAGATACAGGGAGACTGACAGAAAGGTATATAAGTGGATGCCCTTTGACCTCATCCTACACTAATAACTGCTTAATTGTGAACAATGCCTTTCCGAATCTGATGATGATGAATGCCAAATAACTCAAGGCACATTTTAAGGTAGGTGAGAGGCACCCAAGTGTCATGTCAGAACATTCAAAAACTGTTTACCTCAGCATAGTCTGCATGGTAGACAACCTGCAAGGGAACATTGCCAAACCACCAGGGACGGGCGTCATCTTCTTGCTGGACGAGGGACTAGTGGATCTCAGTGCTGTTCACTGATGAAAGTTGATTCATGCTGAGAAGAAATGATGGCAACCAACGATATTAAACATGTCAAGGAAAGCGCTACATATCGTCCACTGTTGTCATCAGACGAGCCTTTACTGGTGGTAGTATTACAGTGTGGGCAGGTGTGTTTAGTCAATATAGAACTGCCTACACTTTGTGACTGGTACAGTAACAAGTCCCTACTACTTTAATAACTTAATAATTTTTTTTTTTTTTTTTTTTTACTGCACTATTCTAAGTCCTGTTGTCCCCCTGCCATAGAGATAGTTCTGTTTCATATAACTTGTTCTTTTTTTTTTTTTTTTTTTTTTTTTTTACTGCACTATTCTAAGTCCTGTTGTGTATAAATACGTGACTCTTCAGATTTTGTGTTATACCATGCCTGATGAAGAGACCTGAGTAGTCTCGAAAGCTTGCAATTATTACCATCTTTTCAGTTAGCCATTAAAAGGTATCAACCACTGAGGACTCTCTGTTCTTTTAAACAATTTTTTTCTCTACTGGCTAACACGGTACAAAGATATATTTTACTTGTACTTTAATAACATCATTAATCCAGTCATTGTACCTCTCCCATGAACAACACAGGCCTAATTTCATCTTCTTGGACAACAATGCTCTAGCTCATTGAGACCGCATTATTAAGCAATGGCTGCTGAAGAGGTACGTCAAATGGAATGGCCTACACTTTTTTTCCAGACCTGAATACCATAGAAAACCTGTGGAATCAGCTGAGTTGTCATGTAGAGGCTCGTAACTCTGCATCCCAGAAACTCAATGACCTGAGGACTGCCCTTCAAGAAGAGTGAGATGCCATGACACAGCAGGCAATAAGTCGACTTGAGAACACCATGAGATGTTGTTGTCAAGCTGTAATTGATGCTCAAGACCACATGACAAGTTATTGAGACAGTGACATTATTTTGAGGGGTATACCCACCACTGTTGTTGGCTTTTGAGATGAGGAAATCACCATTGCATATCCCTAACTTTTTGTAAGTAATGTAGGTCCCCAATCCCCTATGCAAGGCAAAAAAAAGACTTTTGTACTATACCGGTCCGATGGGTGCCATCGTATCAGTATCCACCATCGTGCTCCTTCGGTAGGGCAGAGAGAAGTAAGCAAGCACAACAGCACGATAGAGGACACTGTGTGGATAATATAGGGCGCGTCATCGACACAAAGCAGGGAAGGAGGACAATGATTGCAAGAATATGAGACGCCGGACCGAGACCAGCGACGTCCATTGGCCTATACCGTACCGTAGGTGAGTAAAATAAAAGGTTTTTTTCTTTGCATTGCAGAGTGGATTGGGAACACATACAGTATACAGCATTCCAAAATGCTGTATATGAGGACTTATAGGTGCTGGCCCTATTTTATATAGGGAAAACCTGGTGACCGGTTCCCTTTAAGCATGGTATCACTTGTCCTTTGGGTTGGAGAATGCCTCCTTTCTGGTGTAAGCTCTTTAAAGGAGTTTCTCCCTCTAAAACCAATAGATGAATAACCTTTTGGATCCTCCCATAGCTACATTATCCTGGATTACAGATGCTTCTCTTTTCGTCTTGTACTCCATGCAGGGAAATATTTTATGTATCAGCATGTGACACTAGCAATAGAGATGAGCGAAGTTCAGTTCAGCAGGCTCAGCCGGACTGTAGATAAAGTTCGGTTTAGGATCTAGACTTGACCTGAACCCCAATGAAGTCACTAATTGGGCAGTTCGGGACTCTGCCCACATACAGCCAACTATAAGCAGAATACTTCCTTGAGTGGGGTTTTCCATATTTATTTATTTATTTATTTTTTTGTGCTCTCTACATCCGATCCCGCTGTTGTTACACCCCAGTGCGAGCCATTCAAACACTGCAAATGGTGAGCACGGGGCTGAGCACTGACCGGATCCGAGCACAGCGATGCTCGCATGAGAATTGTTCATACGTAAAGCACCGGAACTATGTTTTGTTGTTTTTCTTTTTGTAAAGTCTGTGTTCGGTACAAACACCGAACCTCAGGTTCGCTCATGTCTAAGGATATCGAGAAGAGAAGCTGAATGCTTGTTTCAGTAGCTAAACCACCCCACCTTGACTGCTGATGCATAGACTGGCTTAAAGAGGTGGGCCAGTACCTAAAATATCCTTTCTAAATATCTATCTTGCACCCTAAACATTTTGTTCTTCGTTTTATTATACATTACCCTACAGTTCTCCCTATATCATTATTATAGGTGTTTGTTTACTGCACCTCCTGTGATGTTTTGTTTGAGTGGTATCAAATATGACGTTATGGGTGGCTGGGGCTGCACTCACTCCCGCTGCATTTCTCATCCCTGCTGGAATAGGACATCACCAGGGAGCGGCGCTGCAGTTACTTACTACAGTTTTTTACATTGCTGCCTCTGAACGTGTCCTGGTTCCATTGCCCTGATGGAAGCTGTAGGAGAGGTGAGTACAGCGCCCACATTTTGCTTCTATCTCCAGTTGCTAGATATGGAGAATTGTAGGGCATTTTATGATAAACCGAATTAGAAAAGTGGTTATGGTGTAAAGAGAAATTTAGAAAGGACATTTTAGGTACCGGACCAACCATTTAACTATTAATTTGTTTGTTTTCGCACAAAAAACAAGTAAATAAGAGCCTGGCTGGCCAAAATTGTATCTCTTAAGCCACGTTCACATATTCAGGATTTGGTGAGTTACAAGTCAAAACCAGGAGTGGGACAGTCAGAGGAAAAGTATAATAGAAACACGGCACCACTTCTGTATTTATTACCCACTCCTGCTTTTGGATTAGAAACACTAATGTAAAATACTGACCAAAATATTGAACTTGTCAACATGGCCTTAGGGAAAGTAAAGAGAAACCAAACAGAAGGAGAAAAAGATTGGATGATAAACACTGTTTGAAATGTTTCACTTTCCATAGGTCATCAGAGAACATTAGAAAGCAGTGCATATGGCACCACTCGAGCTTTTTGTTTAGTTCAGTGCTTTAAATATTAGTCCCCTTCCCCCTGCCTTATGCTCACCTGCCGCCGTCTTCATCTGTTTCCAACATTGCTCCAGTCGGTCTCCAGCAATTTTTGATCTGTTGGCAGCTCCATCGTTTATGGGGCGCGCCGGAGGTCACAACTCAATAGTACTCTGAGAGCCTTGTTCTGGCCTCCTTCTGGCTCCAATAGAGATGCATTGAGCGCTTGTGTCTTAACTTCTGACTTACGGCCGGTCAGAAGTTACAGGTACAAAAAATTCTGGAGTGGTGCTTTAATATAATAATAATAATAATTTATTCATTTATATAGTGCTATTAATTCCATAGCACTTTACATACATTGGCAACACTGTCCCCATCGGGGCTCACAATCTAAGGTCCCTAACTATATGTAGGTAACCCACGCAAACATGGAGAGAACATACAAACTCCTTGCAGATGTTGTCCTTGGTGGGAATTGAACCCAGGACCCCAGCGCTGCAAGACTGCACTACTAACCACTGAGCCACCGTGCCACCGTGCCACCCATAATATGTACTGTATTGATGATCTGTAAGGTTAGGCAGGTAGAGGTAATGGGCTCTGTGTGACTAGGCACTCTGTTTTGAACTCTTGGGTACCTTTAATCAGACATGGCTACACTAATGGTTTCCATATTTGTTACAGTAGTGTACTAAATCGAATAGCCAAATGCCCAAAAATCCCATTTTGACCAGTCCAAAATAAAATTTGTTCAAAGGAACCTGTCACGTGTAAAAATGCTATTATCCTGCAGGTATGGGGTTAATCGGCGTTTTGATGCTGGGAGAAAATGAACTTCCTCCCGTTTACACCGGCTGTGTTCTGGTTTCAGTCACGGGGACACACTGTGTGTGGAAAGTGACGGCTGTAACCAGGCCCCCTGTACTGACTGATAATTGGTTGCTACTCTCCATACACAGAGCGGTGACTGAACCCTCGCCGGTGCCGCCCCCGTGACTGAAACCGGAACGCTGCTGGGGGAATAAAGTTAATTTCCTCCCGGCAGCGGGGTTCAGCAAGTTTGAAATGCAGAGTAACCCAATATCTGCAGGTTATAACGTTTTTACATGTGACAGGTTCCTTTTAAATTAAAAATCAGTACCTAGTGCAAATCACACTCTGTCCCTTATTGGTCTGAACCAGGGAAAAAGTAATGGCTTCTGTCCCTATTCTCTACATTGAGCCTCCCCCTCGTCTGAAGTGGCTGACAAAAGGGAGCAGTAGCTCAGCCTTACTTGATCAACACTGTTCCTTTACTGTAAAACATGCAATCTTTTCTCCTGACACTGAAAGGGTTACTGACCTTTCAGAAAGCAACAATTCTAAGCATGGAATGTATGCAGCTGTGAGAAGTTCCCTCTCCTCCTCCCTCCATTTCTGGTGTGTCTCCATTACTGAACCTCTGTGTTCTCCATTCACCTATTCCCTGACCTCTGGCTCCTAGTAATGGCGCTGTGATGGGACAAGGACTGGACAGGTTGTAACCAAATGGCTATTCTCAATCCGTATAGACACCAGCTTATGGCAGGCCCTATGGTTACCTACCTGTGTATATTCTAGGGAGATTGCTCCTGAGCAGTGTTGAGCGGACCCGGACCGGCAAAATCCGGATCCGCACGGTTTGGGCGGCAGATTCGTGTCTGACCCAGACGCGGGATTCTAGGTGCACGATCCGGATCCGGTGTTTTTTTTTTTTTGTTTGTTTGTTTTTTCCCTCTCCCTCTCTCCCATTCCACTCCCCTTTGGCATATATGGGGCTGAACTCCGGATCGGATCCGGACTTCTTTCTCAACCCGCCGGGTAGCCGCCGGACCCGGATTTTTGACTATGCGCTCAACTCTACTCCTGAGAGCTGTCAAGTGAGCAATAGTACAGAACACAAGTTATTGTTTGCCCGCAAGTCCCTTTCGTTTCATCTTTCCTCTGTATTCACACTTTGCGGTTTGTTTTAGTTTTTGTTTTATTTTTTCTTTTGCAACATTCTGGTAAAACATAAATTAAAAATAATTTTTTTTTTTTTTTTTTTACACACTGTGCTCTGTGGTCTGGTATTGATGGTGAACACTGGTCCCTTCAGCAGTTGCATACATTTTATATCCGCAGACACCCAGAATTCCCTCCAGAAAATCTCACTTGGTGCTCAAAACAATATTTCAGTGCCCCATTGTCAAAAAGCTAACGTCAAGGCCATGTTCGATCTCTCTGGTCACAAATTGATTTTCTGACCCTGTCAAAAAATAACTGAAATGTATTTAAAGAAGTGGTTCACCCATATTTATTATTTTCTAGGTCGATATTATATTGACAAACAATGTTTCTCTCAAATACCCTATGTTGGCAATAGTGCCTGTGAGAGGTGCTATTGCGGACCGCTGTTTCCCATCGCTTGGGCTCCGTGACCTTGGGGATCCGGTGATGTCATGTCAACTTCCTGCTGACCTGACATCACCGTGGCCGGCCACAATCTCCGTGATTGATTTGGCTGTGGGTGGTGTTTCACCGCTCAGCACAGCCCAGCATGACAACCCATCAGCTCCCTGCTCCCTCCTCCCTCATAGCAGAGCGCTGCAAGCTGAGACACGCTGGGCTGTGACAAACGGTGAAACTCCGCCCACAGCCCAGTGACTCAGGAAGACTGGGATCGGCCGTGGTGATGTCACGTGATCAGGAGGTTGACGTAACATCACCAGATCCCCGAGGTCACGGAGCCCGGGGGTCAAGCGATGGGGAAAAAGCGGACTGCAAAAGCGCCGCTCATAGGCACTATTGCCAACATAAGGTACTGTATTTGAGAGAAACATAGTTTCTAAACATAATATTGATCTAGCACATAATAAATATGGGTGAACCACTTCTTTAAAGGGAATCTGTCAGCAGTTTTTTGCTCCCCCATCTCAGCAGCATAATGTAGCGACGGAGACTTACTGGGCTGCTTGCCCTTGTTTTGATAAAATCACTGTGAATGTATTGCATGTTTTGTAAATATTGTGTCATATGGATTGCAACGTGATCTTTTGCAATGTATTCTCGTGGAATATATAGTGTAGCCTGTGATATGTAGCTCTGATAATGTGATCTATAATGAGTAATCTTTTTATATGTGGCTACCAGACTGTAGGCGAAGGAAGTAGTTACGTGTTGGGACTAAGCCCACAACGGGAGGATTAGCTGATTATTATTATTATTTATTATTATAGCGCCATTTATTCCATAGCGCTTTACAAGTGAAAGAGGGTATACGTACAACAATCATTAACAGTACAAAACAGACTGGTATAGGAGGAGAGAGGACCCTGCCCGTGAGGGCTCACAGTCTACAGGGAATGGGTGATGGTATGATAGGTGAGGACAGAGCTGGTTGCGCAGTTGTCTACTGGACTGAGGGCTATTGTAGGTTGTAGGCTTGTTGGAAAAGGTGGGTCTTGAGGTTCCTCTTGAAGCTTTCCACGGTAGGGGAGAGTCTGATGTGCTGAGGTAGAGCGTTCCAGAGTATGGGGGATGCACGGGAGAAATCTTGTACGCGATTGTGGGAAGAGGAGATAAGAGAGGAGCAGAGAAGGAGATCTTGTGAGGATCTGAGGTTGCATGTGTAGGTCACAGATGTAGGGAGGAGACAGGTTGTGCATGGCTTTGTATGTCATGGTTAGTGTTTTGAACTGGATACGTTGGGTGATGGGAAGCCAGTGAAGGGATTGGCAGAGTGGCGAGGCTGGGGAGTAGCAAGGGGAGAGGTGGATTAAGCGGGCCGCAGAGTTTAGGATAGATTGGAGGGGTGCAAGAGTGTTGGAAGGGAGGCCAGAGAGCAGGAGGTTGCAGTAGTCGAGGCGGGAGATGATGAGGGCATGCACTAATGTTTTTGCTGATTCTTGGTTAAGGAAAGCACGGATCCGGGAGATGTTTTTGAGTTGTAATCGGCATGAGTTGAAGAGGGCTTGGATGTGTGGCTTGAAGGATGGAGCAGGGTCGAGGGTCACTCCAAGGCAACGAGCTTGTGAGACTGGGGAGAGTAAGCAACCATCGAGTTTGATGGAAAGGCTTGTTGGAGGAGATGAGTGAGGAGGAGGAGGAAAGACAATGAGCTCTGTTTTGTCCATGTTAGGCTTTAGGAATCGTGCAGAGAAGAAGGATGAAATAGCAGACAGACATTGTGGAAATTTGGTTAGTAGAGAGGTAATGTCAGGTGCAGAGAGGTAGATCTGTGTGTCATCGGCATAGAGATGATACTGGAAGCCGTGGAACTCTATGAGCTGTCCCAGGCCGAAGGTGTAGATGGAGAACAGCAGGGGTCCAAGAACTGAGCCTTGGGGGACACCGACAGATAGGGGGCGAGATGAGGAAGTGGTGTGAGAATGGGAGACGCTGAAAGTTCGGTCGGTTAGGTATGAGGATATCCAAGATAGGACCAAGTCTGTGATGCCCAGAGATGAGAGAATCTGTAGTAGGAGGGAATGGTCAACTGTGTCGAAGGCAGAGGACAGGTCCAGTAGGAGGAGGATAGAGTAGTGTTGCTTGGCTTTGGCGGTTAGTAGGTCATTAGTGACTTTAGTTACGGCAGTTTCAGTGGAATGATGCGGTCGAAGCCAGATTGTAGCTGGTGAAAGAGGGAGCAGGAGGAGAGGTATGAGGACAGTTCAAGATGGACATGCTGTTCTAGTAGTTTTGAGGCATAGGGGAGAAGTGATATGGGGCGATAGTTTGACACAGAGAATGGGTCAAGGGAGGGCTTTTTGAGGATGGGTGTAATAGAGGCATGTTTAAAGCATGAAGGGAATACACCAGTTGTTAGTGATAGGTTGAAGAGATGGGTTAAGGCTGGGATGAGGACTGCGGTGATGTTGGGGATGAGGTGTGATGGGAGCGGGTCCAGTGCACAGGTTGTTAGATGTGATCTTGAGAGTAGAGTGGAAAGATTGTTTTCTATCATGGTCGAGAAGCTGGATTTGGAGGAAGAAGGCTGAGTAGCTATGATGAAGGGGCTGTGGTGATTGTGGGCCAAAGCTTGCTCTGATGGTGTCAATCTTCTGCTTGAAGAAAGAGGCAAAGTCTTCAGCTGAGAGGAGAGGAGAGGGAGGTGGTGCTGGAGGACGGAGGAGAGAATTGAAAGTGTTGAATAGCTGTTTAGGGTTGTGAGAGAGAGGATATGGGGAATGAGAAGTAGGTTTGTTTTGCAGCAGTGAGTGTGGACTTGAAAGTGGTCAGGGACTCTTTATATGCAATGAAGTGCTCAGTGGAATGAGACCTCTTCCATCTGCGCTCAGCAATTCTGGAAGCCCGTCTCAGTTCTTTAGTCTGCCTCGTGTGCCAGGGTTGCCTGTTGATTGTGCGGGTTTTCGTGTGTGTGAGGGGGGCGGCTGGTTCGAGAGCCACAGAGATTGTAGTGTTGTATAAAGTTGCAGCAGCATCTGCATCGTGTAGAAATGCAATGTCTGTGAGAGGGAGAAGGGACTGAGAAAGGGCGTGTAAATCAAGGTGTTTTATATTTCTGCGAGGGTGTGAAAGTTTGTGGAGGGGGGGTTGCGTAGTTGGAGAAGAGAGGGAAGAGAATGTGAGTAGGTTGTGTTCAGACAGGGGGAGAGGTGAGTTAGAGAGGTTAGATAGGGAACAGAGGCGAGTGAAGATGAGGTCCAGCGTGTGGCCATCTTTGTGAGTAGCTGCAGAAGACCATTGGGTGAGGCCAAAGGAGGAAGCGAGTGTAGAAGCTTGGAGACAGATGAGTGGGAAGTGTCAATGGGGATGTTAAAGTCACTCATGATGATGGTGGGGATGTTGGTGGAAAGGAAGTGTAGTAGCCAGGTGGTGAAATGGTCAAAAAAGGCAGTGGCTGGCCCTGGAGGGCGGTAAATGACAGCCAGGTGAAGGTTGGAGGGGATGTAAATGCGTACGGAGTGAACCTCAAAAGATGGGAGAGTAACAGAGGGTGGTAGTGGAATTGGTGTAAAGGAGCATTGGTCGGACAGGAGCAAACTGATGGGGTAAAGGACAATTCCTTCAAGAACATTGGTGAAGACTCTGTGTGTAATAGAGACAGACGTATAGTCTGTAGGCTCTCGAGGCCATATGCAGTGGGTGACAAGGCAGGAGAAGGAAGGAGACCAGAACGGAGATGGCGTGATCCTCAAGTGTTGGTGAGACATTGAGCAGAAACAGTGAGGCTAGAGACCGACCCTTGAATGGAGCTGCTCCAGACTGAAGGAGCCGGAGGACAGTACTTTAGTAGCCAGGTCCCTAGTCATCAAGGTAACAAGTTCATCCCAACTGGCGTGACAGTAGTTGGCTTACCCTGGCATGATCTCCCCTGAAGTGTCAAAAGAGCCTAATCTCTGCTTCGCCATAGTGTCAAAACCCCCCATACCCAGTCCTCTATAAGAAGAGGCATGATACCCAGTCCTCTATAAGAAGAGACATGGAAGGACTGTCATCAACTCTACTGTTGTGGTGGACAGGGCGGAGCTGGGACTCATAGGACCAGTGCAAATAGAGGCAACCGAGTGGGAATTGAGACTGTGTTTGAGACTGCTGTGTACAAATGGAACTACTTGGAAGCTATGTGTTCACTATCTCATCTATGAACTTGTTGCAGAGTTGTTGTGTAAGATGACCTAGTGGTCTCCTGAGTCGTTATGTGGTCTTGGCCAGGCGAATGGCCCACAAGACGCAAGTTCACACACCCAGCCAGCATTGGGTATTTCATACAGCGTGCCAGGTCATCTGGAGTAAATCCCACGACTACTGCCCCACGACACCCTACACATGAATATGAAGGACTACCAGGCAGCAGGCCAAGTAGTCCATTATAACCTCCTGCTGATAAAACAGTGATTTCTTCAAAACCGTAGTAAGCAGCCCCATAAGTGATACAACCTTGGAATCACCCCTACATTATGCTGCTCTTAGATTACGTGGCAAAAACCTGAAGACAGATTCCTTTTAAATAAATACCTGTATTTGCAATCACCTTACAACTCCAAATAACATTTCCCTCAGGTTAGGAGATGCAGTATTAAGGAATTGCTATGCATGCATGGCACTGCTATTATGGAGGCTTCCTTTTCCTAATTGAGCTGACATTTCTTGAAAAAGCCACATAACAAGCTCCATTTGTAAAAATGCTTCTTTTCTGCCGTCTTTCTGCCTCGGCTTTTCTGCGAGGGCTCCATTTTGTAATTGACAGTCAGACACCCATGTCTTTGGTATGCAGTATGGCTGGAATTACCGGCCTTGTCAGAGGCCCTGGATCAGATTACTGGAAAAAGACGATTTCTTCTCTTTTCCTCTTGCACAAAGGCAGCGCAGCTTAAAGCTGTAGATCTTTAGCATAAAAGCTCATGGCTGCTGTGACAGCTACACTTCAGCAGGCTTCAGCTATTTCATCTATTGTTCCAGTGTTATCTGAGGCCACACTTTTTTGTTGTAAAACCTGTAGCAAAAAGCAAAAAACTCTTCATGGTTCTGATGATCTTTTACTTTTGATAAAAATATATAGGTAGCTGCACTTTCAGGACTCATTTTAAGGCAGTGTTCACACTATGAATTATGTGGTAGCCCCCATTCACTTGCTGGTGGCCAAGAGTCCTCTGTTGGGGTGGCATACAGTTAGATTTAGTGTAATCAGTATCCCAAAACTGCACCATCAATAATATCAATCAAGAGCTCATACAATAATATATCCGATAGAGAAAAAGAGTTCAAACTCCATTTTATGTATAAAAATATATTGCTTTATTAAACAAATTAATGAAAAAAATGCTAAAAAGGTGACCATACATATGCAGGTACAGGTGTGGTACACAAAAAGATGAATCACATGACACACATACAAAAAAATATATAATGGGAAATAGGCTCTGAGATGCCGTATGCTCATCTATACCTATTGAATCTAATTTAATATGCTGCTACCCATAAATTGATCCTAATATGGCTCCAAGAGCTCAGTGGATCTCTTATTACTTTAGAATAGAGTAAAACAGTCAGTTATGCAGAGTATACAAAAATGACATGCTTACCCATAGTGTTCCCTGTACTGGTCAGTGAGTCACCGACCCCAACGCGTGTTTCCACCCATGTCTTTGGTATGCAGTATGTCTGCAATTACCGAACATGTCAGAGGCCCTGGATCAGATTAAAGAGGGTTTCTTCTCTTTTCCTCTTGCACAAAGGAGGCCAACTTAAAGCTATAGGTCTTTAGTGTAAAAGCTCATGGCTGCTGTGACTGCTACACTTCAGCAGGCTTCAGCTATTTTGTCTCTTATTACTTTAGAATAGAGTAAAACAGCCAGTTATGCAGAGTATACAAAAATTACATGCTTACCCATGGTGTTCCCTGTACTGGTCAGTGAGTCACCAACCCCAATGCATGTTTTGTGTAGGGCTTCCTCGGGGGGGGCCATGACACACTGTGTGACAAGGTGACTTTATATATGCTTTATAATGCAGGGGGTCCAGTAATATTCCATATGCGGCACATGCGCATCGGCGATCCCAGCCACCAATGCATCAGTTCCGGCAATCAAGATCACACCAGGTGATCTTGATTGCCAGCATTTGTGGCAGCGTTGGAGCTTTATATCTGAGTACAACTGTGAGATGTAGCCATGAATTTTTTTATGCTGCAGTCAGAGGTGTTGTCCACCACCGTCCTCTTCCAGCTTGATTAAAATAAACCCAATCTATACTCTCCTGCGCCAGCAATGTCGGCGCCTCTGTTCCCAGAGAGTGACGTGAATTGTTGCATCCGGTGAGTGGCCACTGACTGCGGCTAATCAATATTCCATCAGGCTGGATGTCCAAAGGAGGCTTTAAAAAATGTATAGAATTCATTGAAATTGCTTACGAGCCACAAACAAAGTGTAAGGGAAGCCTACAAGACTGTAGCGTCCGGTGCTTATCTGCAAGGACTCGTAGTGCGGCAAGCTCATTCTATACGTGGTGTAAAGTACTGTGCATATACGGTACTGATACGCGCTATGTGGCATAATACAGTCTCTCCATGTGTGCGTCTTGTACAGTGTGTGCCATTTCTTGCATGTTAGAGCACATTGATAATGTGTCATGTGCCTGTTATCTGTATATGTAGAAATCCATTATAAGTCCTCATCACAGTCACATTGGAGCTTTCCTCTATGTAAACATATTAGCTGACGTGTGCAGGAGCTGCCGGAGCACACTACAGAATGCTGGCTGCAGCTGACATGTTTGTTTTGCTGCTTATATAGCGCCGTCATATTCCACAGCGCTTTACAGACACGGCCATTCCAGTCCCCATTGGGCCTCCCTATCTGCTATGTGTACTTCCTTTTCCCCAGCACTGTGCTACTGTCTTTTCTTCTCCTTCCTCATGGTATGGCTCCCTCCTAATTACCCTGCAGCAATGTACACTAACATGTGTACCGTGCACTTCCCCATTCACTTGTTAGCCACACCTAGCATTGAAAGGGTTATTCACATACTGTAGTTCCTTTTTACCCAAGCACATTAAGGTTTAGTGGGCAGGGGGGAAGCTTTGGAAGAGAAGGGGGTGTTGCAAAAAAAAGGAGGGCAGATCCCTGGCTGGGCTGTTTCCAGCAAGCTGGCCATTGGTTAAGTATAAGGGCGGCACTTTGGTAGATGTGGAGTCCTGGAGTGGAGTGCAGCAGGACTGGAGGAGATGTAGTACTGTGCTCAGTGACCTTATCTGCTTATGTCCTCATTCAGATGTGCGCTGTCAGCACTACCCTGTGTGTGGAGCCGTAAACACCTACATCCCTATTATTATGTAGAAAATCAGAGATGTTCTCCTTGCCTTCATCATGGACCGGCGTCTATACACATTGTATCTTCTGCATTCCCACTTGGAGCATGTAATCATTTGTATCGTTATTGCTACATATGTGTGTATATGCTTACAAATAACACGTATACACTTTGTATCTTCTGTATTCTCATTTGTATCGTTATTGCTACATATGTCAGTATATGCTTACAAATAACACGTATACACTTTGTATCTTTTTACCTTATTTATTGTATTGTATCCTTGAGCTGTGAATTCAATAAAACAGGTTTAAAAGGATAGAACACCACAGTATTTATCCCCCCCTCCTAGAATAGTAGGGACTTGTGATCAGATTAATGGAGTGATAGCTGCCAGTGCAGGCGACCCTCCCTAGTGGACCACGGCGGTTTGGATGTGTCTGCCATATGTTCATGATTATGATACATTCTCCGGATCATTAGTGCAGTCACTTACAAGCAATTAGCCGATACTTTTATATTATTAGTTCTGCTTAAGGACTGCAACACAGAGCAGGATCATCAGCATATAAGAAGGGGAGGCGATAAAAAAAATGCTTCTAATGAGCAACCACTTTCCTTTTTTCAATCTTTTGTTTTCTCTTTCTTTGACAGTTTGTCCGGCTGCGTGCAAGTACCATGGTTGTACATCCGATGAGCGGTGTTGTCACAGTGAATGCCTCGGGAGCTGCCTGGAACCAAACGATCCAACTAAGTGTGTGGCATGTCGTAATTTCCTTCACGAGGGAAAATGTGTCGAGTCTTGCCCATCGAGCTCCTACAGTTTCCAAGGATGGCGTTGCATCAGTTTCAATGAATGTCGTATACTTCACAATAAGTGTCAGAATTCCACGGATAGCTCCTGTCCACGGTATGTCATTCACAAGGGTGAGTGCATAGCGGAGTGCCCATCTGGATACACCACCAACGCTACCACGTAAGTAGCTCATCTGCATTATCGGTTTCTGCCCTCAAACAGAAGTGTTGGATGGAGTCACATTTATATACATTTGTGGTGTCACCATTGGAATTTCATTATTGAAAAATATAGGGTCCACAAGGGGCTGCTGATAAGTCTTTGACCTTGTGGTCGTTTTTTTGTTTCTATGGTAACGAATGTTATATCACATGAAAGCTTTATGTGTCTAATATATGTTTTCAAAATTTTGTGTTTGTTGCTTATGGCAACAGTGTTCTACTCACGCGGGAAAACAAAATGTCGGAGTCTAATGCGATATTCACAGCAACAGAGATCAGAGGAGTGATAAAATTCTTGTTTCTGCAAGGAAAGTCCGCAAAGGATTTTCATGGTGATATGTTGCAGACATTGGGGGATCAAAGCCCTTCATATTCCACAGTTAAGAACTGGGTTACCAAATTTAAAACGGGCCACTTCAGCACCAATGATGAGGAGCGTCATGGACGACAGAGGGTGGTTGTTGTTCTGGAGATTGTTAATGCTGTGCACAATCTCATACTGGAGAATCCACAAATTTCAGCTAAAGCAATAGCAGACATCATGGGGATTTCCCGTGAACGTGTTTGTGTCATTATCCATGAACATTTGGATATGAGGAAGCGATCTGCAAAGGGGTCCCCAAATGTCTGACAACAGATCAGTGAAGCATGCGAGTGAAAACTTCCCGGTCCATTTGTCAGCGTTTCCGGACTGATAAGATCGTCCTGGATCGACTGGTCACTATGGATGAGACCTGGATCTATTTGTATGACCCTGAAAACAAGGAGCAGTCAAAAGAGTGGAGGCACAGTGGTTCTCCTCGTCCAAAGAAGTTCAGGGTGCAAAAATCAGCCACAAAGGGGATGGCATGTGTGTTCTGGGATAAGGAGGGCGTGCTGCTAGTGGACTATATTCAAAAGGGTATCACCATCAATGCAAGGTATTACATTGAACTTTTGGACCAATTAAAGGCAGCTCTGAAGGCCAAAAGGTGCAGCAAGCTGTCTAAAGGAATCTTGTTCCTGCAAGACAATGCCTCTGCTCACAGTGCACAAGCGACCACAGCAAAACTGGCAGAGCTGGGCTTCCAGCTGGTTGACCACCCACCTTATTCGCCAGATCTAGCTTCCTCAGACTATCATCTGTTTCCAAACCTGAAGAAACACCTCAAGGGTACCAACTTTCACATCATTTCTGATGCCATGGCTGCTACAGATGCCTGGTTTGAGGCACAACCGAAATTCTTTTTGCTAGGCTTACAGAACTTGGAGTACTGATGTAAGAAGTGTGCTGACATCAGTGGAGAGTATGTGGAATAAATGTAAAGTTTCATTATCCTATCTTGTTCTTTCTGGGTAAAGCCAAACACTTATCAGCAGCCCCTCCTCTTAGTATGTTATAGAACTGTGCTTTCAAATGTAATATATATGGTAGTATTAGGGTATATATTAATGCTTTTACAATATTTTTCATGTCAGAGACTTAGGCTGGTTTCTATGTGTAATTCATGCTTTTTTCTTGTTGTTCCCATAGTCTAACTTGTGAACCATGTGAAGGTCCTTGTCCTAAAGTTTGTGTCGTGAAAGAAAAGGAGAAGGTTATAGATTCCGTTACGTCTGCTCAAGATCTGAGAGGATGCACAGTAATCAGTGGGAGTTTAGCCATCAATATCCGGGGTGGCAGTGAGTATTCATCCATTCTATCAAACAGTGACCAATTCCCCTGGAAACACTTTTGCATAGGTGCTAGCTGTATCTTAAAGGGAACCTATCACCAGATTTGGGGCCTATAAGCTGCGGCCACCACCAGTGGGCTCTTATACACAGCATTCTAACATCCTGTATATAAGAGCCCAGACCGCTGTGTAGAATGTAAAAAACATACTTAGCTAACGGTTGCTGCGGTGGAGTTGGACGTCTCCGTTGTCTGGTGCCGGCACCGTTTCTTTCGGCCATCTTTGTCTTCCTTCTGTAGCCGGGGTGCATGACGTGTCCTACGTCATCCACACTCGCTGGCGTTGAGGTCCTGCGCAGGCGCACTTTGATCTGTATTGAAAGTATTGTAGTGTGCCTGCACGGGACCGGCGAGTGTGGATGACGTAGGATGCGTCATGCACACAGGCATCAGAAAGAAGACGAAGATGGCCGAAAGAGGCAATGCCGGCACCGGAGAACAGAGATGCCCATCTGACCCAAATCCACTGCAGCGCGAACATTAGGTGGGTATTCTAAAGTGATTTTTATGTTCTACAGAGCGGCCTGGGCTGTTATACAGCATGTTAGAACGTTGTATATAAGAGTCCACTTATTTAATCTTTTCTGCAGGTGCTAGGGTCAACCATTTTTATTTGCTGGTGTGTAAGTGAGCATAACATTTCCTGCAAATACAACAGCCCCCTGAGCATAGGAGTGTAAAGTCAGTGTCTGACCGCATCTCCTACATTGTGGCTTTCTCCGCTATGAATTAGGCAAGATCTCTGGGCTGTCCAGCTCTCAGCTGTAGGAGGAGTTGGGCCCCATTTTATTGTAATCTAGAGAAGTGCTCTGAACTATAATTTCCCCGTCACTGTTCACACAGTGTTAGTGGTAAGCGGTGACAGCCAGGAGAGAAAAAGGAGCCGCAACAGGGTGAAGGCAGTGCATATAGGCTAGGCAGTGACAGGAGCTCCAGGGCCACGGTGGTGAGCGCTAGTCATCAGCCTGGCATTGTACTACTAATTTCAGGCTTCTGAGCTGCTCTGACTGCTGGAAGAAATGACTACCGCAGCCCTGCTCTGAACAGTGGAAGCAGCCCTGTGGCGGGTAGTTCTTTCAGCGGTGAGAACAGCTCGGTACCCTGAGCATGTAGTATGTCAGGCTACCGACATTCATTCGCAGCTGCTGTCAATACAGTGTTCAGACCACAGCAATGTAATCACGCTGCTGCGCTTTGATCACTGATTTGACTCTGCTCAGTCAGTATAACGCCTCTTTCAGACGTGTGCAGGGATGTATGAATGAGGCTTTTTTGCTGTGTCTGCAAAGTGCATCAGAGTCCTTGTGTAGATGCAGCGGTATAAATCATATGTACCTGCAGTGCAGACATCTGAATGAGGCGTTACACTGACTGAGCAGAGCCAGCATCTCATCCTCAGCATATGTGACATGGTCAGCTGAGCCACGTATCGCATCCCGTGATGTGTGATACCATCCGCTGAGCCATGTATCGAACCCCATCATGTGTGACATGGTCCACAGAGCTGCGCATCTAACCAAAACTCTGTATATCTCATCCCCTGTGTGTGATGCATTTAGCGTACCTAGTCTCCAGCGCCTGTTACTGTCCACGTATCTAATTTTCAGCTTGTGATACAGTCTGTGCATCTAACCCCAGCGTATGATACAGCAAACACCACCAACTAACAGAATCTGTGCAGCCAGCCATCCTTGGGGACACTGTTCACATGTCTTTAGTCACCAATAAAATGTCTCGGCACTGTGATCCTAAACTTCATCCTCCCTATGATGCCCGGAAGGGAAGACACATGTGAGCAGATGCACTACCACTGTTTTCTTGGTAAATTTGAGCAACTGCTCCACCTAGTGTTTAAAAGTGGAAAATATCAACACTATTTAAATTATTTTTTGAGCTTTATACCAATATATTTTTTTTATTAATACTTTACATCTAAGTAATTGTTGAAAAAATACATTTTTAAGGACACATTCTCTGTAAGGCCTCATGCACATTAGATTAAATTGATGAAAATGAACAATCTGTACCTAAGAGATTTGTTTCTAAAGTAAAAACTTAACAACAAATGATTACTTTATGCGAATGACTCTCGTTGTCTGAAATGAAGTTTGCTGTGTTTTTATTTTATTTTATTTTTTATTATTATTTACGATTTTTCAGCTAGTAACATACTATAATCTGATGTGTATGAGGGCCTTATCCCCTGCTGGTACATGACGCATATTTGCATCATACATCAGGCGTATACAGTGAGGTCGGTAACATTAGTTCAAAAATACAGTCGCGTGAATCTAGTCTAAGGGTATGTGCGCACACCGCAGTTTTGTTTCTCCATCGAACAACGCACCTCTGCCAGAAAAAAAAACATAAAAAGACTTCGGCATTTTTGCCACGTTTTTGGTGCGTTTTTGCCCATGTGTTTTTTCACTGTATTCAATGGAAAAACACAGAAAAGAAGTGACATGCTGCTTCTTTCTTCTGCCCCCAAAACTGCAGGCCAAAAAGCAGCATCGTGCGCACAGTCTATCGGATTTCTCATAGACTTTACTCGGGAAGGTCATACATGCAGTATACACTGCAGTGTGGTGTGCGCACAAGGCCTAACAGTAGCAACCGGCACTATCTCTGATTGCTGCTACCTATACATTCAGATGCCACTGAATGCTGCTATCAGTGATTAAAGGGAACCAAACATCAGCAGGCACGATATCATAGCTGCAGGTAATACTAGCTACTGCGGGCTTGAGAAACATGGCGCCTGACATAAGCGCTATGCGCAGGTGCCAACTCTGGCGCCATGTTTCTGAAGAGAGAAATTTGAATACAACCAGAGAGGGAGGAACAGGCGGCGGGGGGGATGGGGGTGGGGATACACGTGCACAATAGGAGAGAGGTGCACACGGCAATCAAAAAGTGCTTGATTTTTCAAACTTTATAAAGTTGGATTTCACTGCCTAAACACCCGAGCTGCCCCCTGATGGTATGTACACACTATATACATATACTGTATATATAGTATATGTATATAGTAATATATATATATATATATATATATATATATATATTATATTATATTATATACTTATATACTGGCCTCATAGTGCCAGTGCTGCACTGGCTGCACCTTATACATGAAAATCCTGATGTTTGGTTCCCTTTAAATAGCTACGTGCCTGTTACTTACATTTGGTATCACCATGTTCGCACAGACAGTAAACGGCTTCAAGAAAAGAAAACTCAGTCTGTAGCGTTACTGTGTTTCAGCTGCCGTACCTCTCTCAAAAAATGCAATAGAAAGTGATGAAAACATGAGGTGTACCTCCAAAATGGCATCAGATACTAGAACCGCTTTTATATCAGGGCTGGATGATTTCCTCAGTACACAACATTGTCGATTATAAATGATTTAGTGACGAAATGTAGAACTGGTGGAGGAAGGTTGAATCGGGCCCCCTATGTTCCTACTAGCTATAAAGGGGTACGGCTAGCGACCGCAGATATGTATAGCCATCACTCCTGCTGTGCATGCTCCACTGGTTAGAAATCCAAAGAAAAAGAAGAGAATCCATAGAGACAAAGGCCCAATCTTGGTGTATAAAATTAGTGGCACATGGCACAGAAAATATCAGGTTGATGGCAATGAAGTGTTGACTTGCTGCATCTCAGTAGGCTTATATACAACATTTTCCAGTTCCTGTTACTTGTTACATCACTACAGGGCAAGCCTCACCAAAGGCACGTGCTATTTGAGAATGGCCTGTCTCTTTACATTTTTGTGACCATGCAGGCAACATTCAATTGGTTGGGGATGTTTCTGTTTTTTTTCACTAGTTGTGTAATACACTTATTTTTTTTTTCTTCAGATAATATTGCTGCTGAATTAGAAGCAAATCTTGGTCTAATAGAAGAGATTACTGGATATCTCAAGATAAGACGATCTTATGCTCTGGTGTCTCTGTCATTTTTCCGGAAGTTGCGTTTAATTCGCGGAGATGTCCTTGAAGCAAAGTGAGTGTTACTGAAGCTCAATGGTGTCATTGCACACACTTTTACTGACAAGCATCTAGACTTGTAGGTTGGGTGACATATCCTATCTAGGCCACATTGTCTAAGGACCAGTGGTAGGTTTAAAAGGGTATTCTCAAGTTTGGAAGTTTATCCCTAATCCATCAGTTAGAGAAAAATTTCCTAAGTTCTGGGACTTTCACTGATCCAGAGAATCGGGACTCTGAAGAGCACCCTGTGAAGCGGTGGTCAATCGTGATCTTTGCCGCACCATTCATTCTTATGGAAGTGCCGAAGACCAACTGTGCACAGCGCATCGCATGATCAATTACCACTCCATTCTCAAGATGAGTGGGGGTCCCATCTGTACATCCCCCAGCAATTAGGATAGGGTAGGATAGGGCATACCTATCAACGGATAGGGTATACCTTCCAGACTTCAATACAACTTGGAGTGAATTATGCCATGCTTTTCCTTCCCAGTGAATATAACTGCTGTGTCCATGTTTGTGACACTATGCATGCAATGCCAGGTCACCACTTTACATAATAGAAAATAAAAATGAGAGGGTGGAGATTAAATATCACACTGTCATTAACAACGTTGTCCACCCTGCAGTTTTATGCCTTGCATCAGGGGTCTCAAGCTCAACTGGGTAAATGGGCCACACACGGAAAAAAATGTAATATCATGGGCCACGTTATGTGTCGGACAAGACGATGCTTTTAGAAACCAATTTTTATTTTATATATAACATTTTGATCATTTTTGGCATTTTTTATTTTTAATAATGTTTTATCATGTGTTTTTTGTACAGATTATTTTTTTACTTTTACTACAGTCTTTACATAAAACATGATTTTTGTTTGTCTTTATTTTTAATTAATTTTTCATTTTTACATTTATTTTTTTTATTTTTTATTTCCCCCTCAGCCTCACACAGGGCTGTTTATGACATGTTTAACAACTAACCCTAGTTAGTAATTCTAGCATAATGTCCCCAATTATGTAATAATGTCTCTCGTCCTGTAATTATTTCCCGTCTTCTAATAATATCTCCCATACTGGTCCCCATTTTTTTGTAATAATGTCTCTTGTATTAATGCTACCCTGGTCCCCTTCTTATAGCAATGTCCTCCATCCTGGTCCCCTTCTTATAGCAATGTCCCCCATTTTGGTCCCTTTCTTATAACAATCATCCCACCTTCCTCGTCCCCTTTTTATAGCAATGTCCTCCATTCTGGTCCCCTTTTTAAATCAATTTCCCCCATCCTGGTCCCCATGTTGTAGCAATATCCCCATACTGGTCCCCATCTTGTAGGAATGTCCCCTTATCCTGGTCCCCTTCTTATTGCAATGTCCTCCATCCTGGTCCCTTTATTATAGCAATGTTCCCCATCTTGGTGCCCTTCATATAGCAATATCCCCCCATCCGAGTCCCCATCTTATAGCAATGTCCCCATTCTGGTCCCATTCTTTTGGCAATGTCCTCCATCCTTGTTCCCATCTTGATCCCATTGTAAGAATGTCACTCTCTGCCATTTTTCACATACAAATTAAAAAATTCTTCTCCCCTGACTTTGTTCCCTTGACAAACAGCATATTCTTCCTTCTCCACTGCCGGGGCAGTGCATGGCAGTGATTCTCGCTGCCAGCCAATCAGGTAAAGATATTGCGGTGAAGAGCCTCAGTCTCTGAACCATGATAGAATTCATTTGAGTGAGTGTCTGAGGACATACATTCACCTGGAAAAAAACCCAGGTGTTGGCAGCCCCCTGACTTCCTGAATGCGGGGCCTGAAGACCACTCAAAGGAGGCTTGAGGCTGAATGCAGCCTGCAGGCCTCGTGTTTGACACCTCCGCCCTACATTCTTCAACACGTCAATGAATATAGCATATTGAAGAAATAAAACTGGTACATGTCATGCAGCAGTCTGTGCCACAGGCTTAAAGTACCACTCTTGTTTTGTTTGTTTTTATTCACCAGAATAATGCCTATTCCATGTTGTTAGTAAAATACTTACCGGTAGCCATCTTCTGCTGTTCCATCGCCACCATCGTTGTCTTCTGCACCACGTGACCACAGTTTTGACTAGCCTGCTTACTCCATTGTTTGCTGTATGGATTGAAACTCTCATAGACTTACATCTAGAGACATAGTAACCATTAACAGTGCCTTCTGGCCAGTCACAGCCGCGGTCACAAGTTGACGGAGATGGATTGGAGTGGCACCGGGCAATGTAGGAGACAACCCGTAAGTACTTTATTACACACCGGGAACATAGACATTACTATCCGGTGGTGATAAAAAAAAAATAAATAAACATGGAGTGGAACTTAAACCTGTCTTGGAAGTCGGGGCCATAACCTTGTTAAAAACGCAATATTTTGTATTTTTGGAGAAAAAATAATTAATTTTTAATTGCAGTGACTACTCCTTTTATGCTCTGGATAATAGCAATCTGCGCCAACTATGGGACTGGCATAAGCACAATTTAACAATTGCGAAAGGGAGGCTCTTTTTTCATTACAACCCACGGCTTTGCCTAAAAGAAATTCGTGAAATGGTGAGGATAGCAGGAGCAGAAAATCGCCAGGACAGAAATGATGTTGCGACCAAGACTAATGGGGACCAGGCATCCTGTAAGTATTCTGTATTTGAAGAAGAAAACTAATTTACAAAAGGAACACATAAGTATGCCTATTATTATACCCAAGTATAAATATCTGATTTACAACCGCTCGGCACTCTAAGGAGCTTTTCCTTAGCTTCGTGGCAGCTACAAAGAAAGTAGAAGGTAGTCTCAAACAAACTTCCATCTTAGCAAAGGTGCTGATGTGTGTGTGTATATGTGTGTATATATATATATATATATATATATATATATATATATATAAAAAAAATACTGTATATATAATATTATTATTTTTTTTAAGCAGGATAGGATTTGTCCTTTGCTTTAGAATGTGTCCCCAGAAAATCCTGTTCAATTTACTGCCCAAATCTGGCTATTCCACAGCCAAGCACCATTTGGTTAGTCCACGGCCATGAGTCTGCTGGCTCCTTGGAATGGCATAGCCAGCTCCGAGTCTGCAGCAATGTACCTATCTGGCCACACAATATGCCGTGTGTAAGCAGAACCTCACCAAAAGCCTGCAGAATGGCATAGTTCTTTATTCATTGCAGTAAATATAATGTGGCTGCCACCATAAGTAAGTGCAGGCTGTCCCTGGTCCGTTGTAAATGACCAGCGCAGTAAGGCTATGTTCACGTAATGTTTTTGCTGCTTTTTTTTTTTTTTTTTGCATTTTACTGTTCCAGCAAAGTGATTGAGATTTCTGAAATCTCTCTTTATTTTTTCCTTGCGGATTTGAAGCGGTTTCATATCTGGAAGATGTCAATTCTTTCTGCGTTTTTTCACGTGTTTTAATGAAGGGCAAAAAGCCACATTAAAACTGCAAGAAACCAATATGGCAAAAATGTGCATATCTGACACAGCATGTTTCCTATCAGTGCGTCCGTATTTACAGCAGATTTTTCTGCTACAAATACTGCGTGTGTGCACATACTATAGGTGGATGTGAGGAGGGCAATATGTAGCTATTGAGTGAATATCATCTAGCGACGCGTACGTCAGTTTTTATGGGTTTTCCAATCCTTTTACAGGTGAAACTGGTGTGCTGCACTTCAACTATATAAAGTTAAGCTGCGATAAGGTGTTGATTAGATGGGACCCATACTGGCCTCCTGACTATCGAGATTTGCTGGGATTCATGTTTCATTACAAGGAAGCGTAAGTCATCTTTAGTCCTTCTGAAGTCCATTGTTATTTTTCTGAAATCCGAAGTACGTAATTTGCTTCCGATTGCAGGCGGTTTCCAGCACCTTTCTGTTTGTTTTTACGAGGGACCATAACACTTCTTTGTAGCACTGAAGCAGGAACACACACCAGTATGACAGTAGACTGTGATAGGTGACTGGATTAAAAGGCCACTTGAATAAGACCTAATCTAGAAGATTTCCTACCAGAAATTAGAACATAGAAAGGGAAACTAGCAAGAAATGTTTAATGTGTGTGCTTTTAACTATAAGAGTACATCACTTGGCTATTTTCATCAGTCCCATAAACCATGAATAGTGTGAAATAGCACAAATGGAGCCTCCCCTGAAACAGAGGACCACTATTTCCTTGATCTATTGGGGTCTTAGTTAATCGAACCCGCAGACACTTGTCAACTATCTTGTAAATAGCCACTAAGTTGTAATTTGGGGACAAACACTGTCACAAACCACCGGGGGGGTCACTCAGAAATCCCCCGCGCTGGCTACCAGTACGTCACAATCGGGGGGTAACAAGTGGGGGTCACCCCTCCTTTATACCTCCCGACCGACAGACAGAGCACGTGACGCGCTCTCTAGCGCTCCTCTTATAGTCAGGCCAATTATGGAATTGCCCGACAATAAGCAAGGAGGCCGCTATACTACTTATGCCGATTATTGAAGGGTCCCCGGTGAGAGTAAGGTATATATTCCCCCGACCTCCGCGGGCGGAATATATAAAATCTCCCCGAATCTCACTGGCCTCCCCACAATAATCCTTGGCACAATTCGCTGCCACCAACCGATTTACGGTAACTATTAGCCGAACACACAGACGTGGGATTCAAGATCGAGATAACAGAACAGCCCAAGATTAATTATATAATTTAATCAGCCTAAAGCACACTAGAAACTACAATATATACAATAGGGAATCTACAGAATATACATATGTCAGAGTACAGTTACAGTCAAAGCATGGTTTACAAACAGGCATACACAGTTCCAGCAGTTACCTTGTTGCGTCTGGCCACAGGGGGGCGCTGTACCCAGGTTTCTAGGATCCTTCCCACAGATGTTTCCTACACGTGCCCCCAGCGAAAAGAACACTGGAAAATGGCCGAAGTAGGGTTATCAACCTGGGCAAATCCAGGTCCCCTCCTACCTTAGTGACCTCAGAGGGAGCACTGCTCCACCCCTGGCTTGAGTTATGGACAATCCACAACATGGAATATGGGCCATAACTTTGCCTGGGAGCGTCGTAGGCGGACGCCAATGCTCTCATTGTGACAGTTATGAATTTAGCTACAGAACGAGGGGACTCATGACCTGTCTGCCAGTTCCCCATTGGCTGATATCACGCCTGGGGCATTTCCCAATGTCCTGCTCCCATAAAAAGGGTGTGCCGGCATCGTCCGCATGCGGAGACACCATTTTTATGGTTGCCATATTTATCGGAAATATGGCTTGCGAGATATGAACCATTTTTTACTGGAGTCGTTCTGTCTGGCTATTTCCATAGCCTTGCTAACTAGCTAGCAGCCCCCACTACAGGGTCACGGCAGGGAGTCATCCTGTGTCCATTGTCCCTAAGCCACCTAATTTCCATATCACAGGACATGGCCATGGAGGTGTAAGTGGAACACTGAGAACAAGAAGGGAGGGGGGCACTGCCAGGGAGTGATGAGGGATTATGACTGGAGTCATAATTCATCTTCATATCCCGGGATTTGCCTCACAAACACCTTGCAGACATGGTAGTTATGAGATAACATTGCACATAGTAGTTTTGTTTTTCTTCCATCTGTTTGAAAGGAAATCCGTTTGTAAGCATCTTTTGGTGAATATCGGGTAAGGTAGTGGGTATTTTATGAACTAGGCATATTATCACTTTGAGGGGTTGTGGACTCGAAGATTAAAGGCCCCAGACACATTAAACTAATGTCAGCCAATGTTGCTGATATTGATGGGTTCATCCGATGGTTTAATAATGTGTATGCGGGCGCCAGTCGACTGATGATTCGGGGAGATGTTCGAGCATGTCCAATTTCGGGCTGCCGATCACATTGTTCTCCCAGAGACAAGACCCTGGCCATCATGTCAGTGTGCAGCTTTCTCATGGAGAACACAGGAAACCGAAGCAACGTTCCTGTTTATGGGAAAGACTGCCATGATGGCTGTGTGCCAGATGATCAGCTGATAGGCACCTAATGTCTATGGGCTGTTTGTCCGGCTCACTGCAAACTTTGGAGTCCTGATGGCACACAGTCTGGATTCCCTTGTGTTGCTGCTGAGAATGAGAAGGCACGTGACAGCAAGCATGCAGTGTACATTGCTGTGGTCATGTGCCGACTAGACGTGCTTGGCCAGGAAGCATGCAGATCACGTACTTGTGGTCACATGGCCACTCGTTCTCTTCAGCAACACTGGAGAATCCTGAAACTGTTAGGATTTCGAAGTGACTGCAGACTTTTAGCAGAGAACTGGTCAACACCTTTAAGAATGTTCTAACCATGTATTCCATAAATTCTAGAGTATATATCTGGGTTGTCACAGTGTAGCCTATATAAAGCTTTTAAAGGCAAGTGTCATGCTCACTTTTGCTATCCATTAAAGGTATTTTCCATATAGTACAATCCCCCACAGACCTCATTCTAGTGCTTACCTGGTACATGCTGGTCTGTGCTTCCTAGTCTCACCGCTGACATGTTTAATGTGGCAGCCAGAGATTTCCTCATCACACATTTTCGGCAATTTCTTACTTGTTGCGGACAGGACCAGGAAGCACGAAAACATGGGACCAAATAAGCACTGTAATGGGATCGCTGGGGAAAGTATAATTTCTTTTATTATGGTTGAGCTCTTTTGTGAATGCATATTCGTCAACAACTATTGAATCACCCTAAAAGATCATGTAACTAGTTATACCAGAGAGGGGGATACTTATCTTGTACAGATATGACTGATTCTTTTAGTATGTGTCTGTTAGCTGTTATTGGAAAATTGCCTTTTGTATGACTGTGTGAATGTTATCCATCACTATTTTTCCGTTACTAGATCAGTCCACATCTGTGTATTGTATTAGATTAAGAGCACCAAAATCGAAATTATTTGCATACAAATCTATTCTTCTTCCATTATCCAGACCCTACCAGAATGTAACAGAGTTTGATGGTCAGGACGCATGTGGATCCAATAGCTGGACAGTGGTGGATGTGGATCCTCCACAACGTACTACAGATGGCAAGACCCCAAGCTCTCCAGGACATTTCTTACGTAATTTGAAGCCTTGGACACAATACGCAGTATTTGTGAAGACTTTAGTGTCTTCATCAGATGAAAGAGGACAAACGTATGGAGCAAAGAGTGAGATCATTTATATAAGGACGAATGAAACAAGTAAGTACTGGCCTATGGGACATAGATTCCTTTGATTTGTCTTGAAACTGTTTAAAATGTAGCAATGATCTTTTTTAGCTATGAGTAGAAGCTTCTAATAGTTTTTTCTTTTTAGCACCTTCTGTTCCACTGGACCCATTTTCTATATCCAACGCATCGTCTCAGATTATACTGAAATGGAAAGCACCATCAGAACCCAATGGGAATGTCACTCATTACTTGGTGTATTGGCAAGAACAACCTGAGGACAGTGAACTGCGAGAACTAGATTACTGTATGAAGGGTAAGTATCTGGGTCAGACTGAAAAGTTGGCCGTGCTTTCTAGATCTACATGCTGATTTATCAATAAAACTTGACCTGCATATTAAAAGGAGTGGTGTTGTATTTTTGCACTATTGCTCCTTTTCATTGACCAAATATCCCAAATGCCCCCAAATCTAAAAACCAGGGTCAAGACTACATAGTTACTTAAGTCCGGGAAATAAGTTTAGCTCTTAAACTACATTAGGGGGGTTATGCTCCTTTGTTCTCAGTATCGGTTCCAAAGGTCAGACCTTTACCCTAGCAATATACCATCACTTTATAGGATGAAAAAACTGCTTTAACGCCTTTCCTTCTCAGCCAGTTTTCATTTTTGCGCTTTTTTTTTCTTTTCACTCCCTTTCTTCCAAAAGCCAGTACAAGGAGTGCCGAGATGGTGGCAACTGTGGCCTTTAGTAGGCACAAGGCCGCCACAGTGACCCATTGGCGCCCCATGATCCTGTCCCAGGTGCCAGTGGGATGAGGTAAGCTCGAGCAGCAATGCAGTTTCCATTTAAATGCTGCTCTCAGAGATTGACAGCAGCGTTTAAATGGTTAACAGCCGTTGCCAGAGCTCATGTGCAGCCACTAGTGATGAGCGAGCATGCTCGCCACTGCTTGTTAGGCTAAGTTCACACAGGACATCTTTTGATACGTTTTTGAGGTCACAAAGATGTACCAAAATAATGTGCATTCCCTTCCCCCAGCAAAGTCTATGGGATTTCGATTTTGCTGTCCACACTGGACATCTTTAGTTGGCTGCATCTTGGCTGCGTTTTTCAAGATGCAGCATGTCAATTTTTTTTGCGTTTACCGCGTTTTTAAGCCCTTCCAGTCAATAGATTTGAATTAAAAAAAAAAAACACATTGGGCAAAATGAGGTAAAAATGAATTGCGTTTTTTATGCGTTTTTGCTGCTGTGCGTTATTGGTGCATTGTAAGATGCACTCAAGATACACTGACAAAAAATATGCCGCGTGTGAACATAGTCTTACTCTTTCGAGCATCGGGATGCTTCGACCCGGCTCGAGTACCGAGTATCATGGAAGTCAATTGGAAACGCAACCATTTGCAAACTCCGATGCTCAATCGAGTAACGAGCTGTGGCGAGCACGCTCATTCATCAGTAGCAGCCACAGCTCGTAGAGACAGATATTGGCTATGTAATATAGCCAGTATCTGCCACGAGTTCACCTCCTGAACCCCCTCCACATGCGATAACACCCTCAAATCACACAAATGTACATAATAATTCTTTAAGGGGTTAGGACCCAAAATACTAGATTTCAGTATCTAAAACAAATGAATTTAGTCTTAAGGCTACTTTACACACTGCGATATCGGTCCCGATATCGCTAGCGTGGGTACCCGCCCCCATCTGTTGTGCGACACGGGCAAATCGCTGCCCGTGCCGCACAACTTCGCGCTGACCCGTCACACATACTTACCTGCCCGGCGACTTCGCTGTGACCGGCGAACCGCCTCCTTTCTAAGGGGGCGGTCCGTGCGGCGTCACAGCGACGTCACTGAGCGGCCGCCCAATAGAAGCGGAGGGGCGGAGATGAGTGGCCGGAACATCCCGCCCGCCTCCTTCCTTCCTCATAGCGGCCGGGAGGCAGGTAAGGAGAGGTTCCTCGTTCCTGCGGCGTCACACATAGCGATGTGTGCTGCCGCAGGAGCGACGAACTACATCGTTACTGCTGCAGTAACGATAATCGAGAATGGACCCCCATGTCACCGATGAGCGATTTTGCACGTTTTTGCAACGATGCAAAATCGCTCATCGGTATCACACGCAGCAACATCGCTAATGCAGCCGGATGTGCGTCACAAATTCCGTGACCTCAACGACTCCGCATTAGCGATGTCACAGTGTGTAAAGCTCCCTTTAGTCTATGTGCCCACATTGCGTATTTGCATGCAGTTACGCTGTGTATTGCACTGCAGCGTAACTGCATGCATCCTGCGTCCCCAGCACAATCTATGAAGATTGTGCAAATTCCATCCCCATGTTGTGTTTTAGAACGCAGCATTTCGGCTGCTGCCAAGACGCTGCGTTCTAAAAAGCAACATGTCACTTCTTTTGTGCGTTTTGGTTGCAATGTTGGTCTTTCTGTCTCCCTGTCAGTCGGTCTCTCTCTCTCTCTCTCTCTCTCTATCTCTCTCTGTCGGTCTATCCCTCTCCCCCCTCTCTCATACTCACCGATCACTGACCGAACACTGGCGCGGCGCTGCACGGCTGTCACACTGCGGCGGCTTCACCAGCTTTTTCAAAATGCCGGCCGCTCATTATTCCATCTCGTATTCCCTGCTTCTCCTGCTCACCGGCGCCTATGATTGGTTGCAGTCCGACACGCCCCCACGCTGAGTGACAGCTGTCTCACTGCAACCAATCACAGCCGCCGGTAGGCGGGTCTATGTAGTGCAGTAAAATAAATAAATACAAAAAAAACGGCGTGCAGTCCCCCTCAATTTTGATACCAGCCAAGATAAAGCCACACGGCTGAAGGCTGGTATTCTCAGGATGGGGAGCCCCACGTTATTGGGAGCCCCCCAGCCTAAAAAATGTCAGCCAGCAGCCTCCCGGAATTGTCGCATCGATTAGATGAAATAGTCCCGGGACTCTACCCGATTCATCCAGAATTGCCCTGGTTCGGTGGCAATCTGGGTAATAAGGTGTTAGTGACAGCTATGGGCTGCCATTAAGTCCTACGTTAATCATTGCAGGCGTCTATGAGACACCTATAATGATTAACCTGTAAGTGAAAGTAAATAAACCCATACACCCAAATAAATCCTTTATTTCAAATAAAAGACAAAAAAAACACCCTCTTTCACCACTTTATTAAAATCCCCAAACACCCCTCCAAGTCCGGCGTAATCCACACGAGGTCCTGTGACGCATCCAGCTCTGCTACATGAAGCTGACAGGAGCGGCCGTACAACACCGCCGCTCCTGTCAGCTCCACGCAGAAACTGAAGTGAGTCGCACTGTCAGCGGAGACGTCACTCAGGTTACCCGTGGCCACAGGTCTCGGGTGGAGGACTCGAGCTGGCCGCGGGTAACCTGAGTGACGGCACCGGTGATCGCGTGGCTCACTGCAGTCACTCAGGAGATTTGTGGTCACCGGTGAGTCCTTCACCTGTGATCGCAAATCAAGCCACGGCACACGCACACAGCCGCGCGATCACAATGAAGTCGGGTGAAGTTCATCCGAGTTCATTCTGATCGCGCGGCTATGTCTTGCAGCCAGCCATGCTCTTTTTGACAGTGTGGTCCCACTCTGTTCTGCTGCAAGTCTATGGGGATGCTGCAGAGCCGAGTGGGAATTCTGCATGAATTCTGCAGTTACAATGCGACTCAGAATGCAGCTTTTCAGCTGCGTTCTGAGACGCACATGCAGTGACTTACACGCTGCGTAATAGAATGCAACGTGGGCACATAGCCTTAAAAGGTGCTGATATATAGGTGTTCTACCTGCACAAGCAACTAGAGAAGTCGAGCCAGGCTGTTGATGCATGGCGGAAATGACGTCCCAACCCAGCCAATTGAAAAGATTTTCTGTTATTACTTCCCTTCCCCTTCAATACACTACATGCTACTGATGGATGCTTGTACAGTTCATGTCAGCCTCGATCACCTTGAATAAAACCTTGGTACTCCCCTATTACTATTTCTGAGCTTACGTGTCAGGATGCATTACAGTGCAAAGCTAAGGGCGTTTGCAGGCTTTTTTTTTGTGAAAGTGAGTTCAGCGATAATAATGACACTGTTAGAATCGGTGTCGCTTTAGCTAGCCACACATGTATGATAGTTCACAGCACTATTCATAGTATCAGGTTCTCTTAAATGTTCTATTAGAATTAGAAATCTTTTTGTGCTAACAAACATTTTTAGTATCTTTGCTCGAACTGTGACATTGTCATTCTGTGACTACTCTTCAACTAATCCATGGCTTCACAGGAATAAAGTTACCCTCCAGGACATGGTCACCTCCACAAGAAGCAGATGATGCTGTGAAGCCTAATGGAACGGACACTGAAGATTCTAATGAGGCTTGTTGCTCCTGCCCAAAAAGTGAAGCTCAGATTATGAATGAGCACATTGAGCTGGCATTCCAGAAAACATTTGAGAATTATCTGCACAATGTGGTCTTTATTCCAAGGTAAGAACTGATTGGAGCCAGCCTCGTGTTGGGGTGTTTTTACCCAGACAGACCGTGTGCAATGAGGTCAAAAACTGTGCCGCAGAAAGCATGTGGCTTTGTGATGTGGATTTCAGCATTGTGACATCTATCCATAAATCAATGTGTTTTTCTTTATGATATACGCCCCACACTATTAAATGGCCGTGATGCAGCTGTTCCAACAAACTGCCTTAAATGTCCATTATACATAAAAGGACATATTTAATTTTCTTTATCATTGGAATCAAAAATAATAAAATGAAGTGATGTCATCTTTTATATAATGGACTTATATAGGTGATTCACATTGTTTGAAATTGTTTCCCCTATGAAAACCACTTTCAACTAGTAGTAAGACGTAAGTTGTTTTGTAACGTTATTTTTGACTGTGTAGCGCACTACCTGCCCATGTGAATAAACCCCCCCAAAAATTCAGAAAGAACACTGTAGGTGGTGTAACCTAAAAGAAAGCTCCTCACCTTGTGATCACTAGGGGGTCTAACGTATTTTGTGGATATGGGTTAAATGCAAATTGTGTTTAAACCCTTTGATAAAGCTTTTTGTGACAGCTGCAAAGGACCCCATGCACATTCGACTAATGTCGGCAGAATACACTGATATCAACGGGTTTGGTCAACGTTTTAATGAGATTGGTGGCATCGGCCAAATGATGGTCAGGAGAGATGGCAATCTTGCATGTCGAATTTCGGAGTGCCGATCTCATTCTTTTCCTGGAGATAAGTCACCAGCCGACATGTCAGCCAGCAGCTTTCTCAGAGAGATTCTAAGTATGGGAGAGTCAGCTAAGATGGTCGGGGGAACAATCGGGCAAACCATTTTTTGGCCAACAGTCATCTAATGTGTATGGTAAAACTTGCGTTTAGTAAGCAAAATCTTACAAAACTTCGTTTTTACTTTTCTTCCATAGACCTTCTAGAAAACGCAGAGATACATTTGGTGCTGCAAATGGTACACTGTCAAATCGAGTAACACCGAATCCTTTATCCAATGCGACCTCAACGGGAGCACCTGATGACCTTGAGCCAAAGAAGTTTTCTCAGAAGGTTTGGTTCAAGGAGTCTTTTGTCATTTCTGGCCTGAAGCACTTCACAGCATATCGGATTGAAATCCATGCCTGCAACCCTGAAGCTTCACTTGGCTGTAGTGTAGCTGCATATGTCAGTGCCAGAACCATGCCAGAAGGTAAGCCCACTCAAACAGGGAAGTGTTGTTGTTTGCCAGATTGTAAACATCTAAACTTTTTGAAAGCTATTTTTACATAACAAATTAAATTGGGGCATAAAATTACATCTGCATTTTACATAGTTTAATCCAACTGCCTCGAATTAGTCTTTTGTTGCAGATTTAGTAGATACACTGTTAGAAAACTGCCTTTTAAAGATGACTGTACATTGCGACCTTCTACTTACTGAAAATCACTAGTCTTGTTCTGTGTGATCGTTCTTTTTATTATCTGGCCTCTTTATCTGCCATAGCGTGTTCTAACATAAAAAACAATATTCCGTATTGTAGACCTAGTTGCTGAGTTTACAAATAATTGACTATTCACAGCTAAAGCAGATAACATTGAGGGACCAGTGACATACGAGTATGAGCCACCATACATCATCCACCTCATGTGGAAGGAGCCAAAAGAACCTAATGGCTTAACTATATTGTACGAGGTACAATACTCCCGGCTCGGAGACACTCAGGTAATTGTTCTATCCATTTTTAGATTGTTTTACTGACAATATATTTTATCTTCTAGCGAGTGATTATACTGTTATCACTTCCAGGAGGAAAATATCTGTGTTTCCCAGAAACAGTATCTCCAGGATAAAGGAGCAAAACTGCGATCTCTTCCCCCAGGAAACTACAGTGTGCGAGTTCGGGCCACTTCTTTGGCTGGAAATGGTTCTTGGACTCAGACTACTTATTTTTATGTACGAGATATAGGTGAGTGTTCACTTATTTTTTTACGCAAAATGAGACTTCCAGGTGAATAAACACTTACTCGTTATCTCTTCACCGTTGTGCTTCTTTTTTTTGAATGTGCAAATCTCTATATACATTTTGTTTTATCTGTGTTCTCAGATACCTACCCAAGAAACATCTTGAACATTGTTATAGGTCCTGTCATCCTACTGTTTGCTTTCCTCATCATTTTGATAGTATGCATGATCCAGAAAAAGAAGTGAGTGATTCTTGCATGTTCTATGTCTAAGTACCGCTATTGTTGAAGGGTTGTTCTCATTATTGATCCTTAGGAGGCTTTCTGCATGCAGCGGGAGGAGTGGGGGTGTACTAGTGAAGATTGGCTGTTTGGGCCTTTGGCATGGCTGAGCTACTGTGTGAGTTTCCATGCTGCGAACAAAGGTCATTTTGCCTCTCCAGCATTAGAAAAGCGCAAGGGCACTAATGCTAGCCAGATCCGGCAAGCCCGACAAGAGCTTAAGAGCTGCACTTAAAAGCTCTATATCACAGAGCATGCAAGCAGTGCGTTCCTTGCCTATGTGACCTGTCACTTTTAATAGGCTGTACACAATATAATTTAGAACAGAGGGATTTTTAAAGTGGAACAGTAGTTTCAGGAGACTTTGCAACAAAATGTCTGTTTGCTTCTCTCCTCCCCCTTGCCGCCATAGAACTTCATGAGCACAAGCTGCCATTTCCTATCACAGTAATGGGAAAGTCTGTACTTACTGAAGACCGCACTCAGGATGATAAAAAAAAATATGAATTTTCTGATAAGATGTATTACAAAGTCATGAAAAAAATAGACCAGAGAGTAACAGACTTTTTAATAAGTGATACATTTAAAATTTTATTATTTTAACAAACACTTTGTAATTTTCTTTTTTATGTTAAAATTCCTTTAACCCCTTCAGCCCCCGGGCACTTTCCGTTTTTGCGTTTTTGTTTTTTGCTCCTTTTCTTCCGAGAGCCGTAACTTTTTTATTATTCTGTCAATCTTGCCATATGAAGGCTTGTTTTTTGCGGGACGAGTTGTACTTTTAAATGAAACCATAGGTTTTACCATATATTGTACTGGAAAACAGCAAAAAAATTCAAAGTGTGGAAAAACTGCAAAAAAAGTGTTATTGCACAATAGTTTTTGGGATGTTTTATTCACCGTATTCACTATATGGTAAAACTGATGTATCTATGTGATGCCTCAGGTCGGTGCGAGTTTGTAGACACCAAACATGTATAGGTTTACTTGTATCTAAGGGGTTAAAAAAAATTCACAAGTTTGTCCAATAAAAGTGGCGCACGTTTTGCGCCATTTTCCGAAACACGTAGCGTTCTTATTTTTAAGGATCTATGGCTCAGTGATGGCTTATTTTTTGCGTCTCGAGCTAACGTTTATAATGGTACCATTTTTGCGCAGATGCTACGTTTTGATCGCCTGTTATTGCATTTTGCGTAAAACTTGCGGCGACCAAAAAACGTAATTTTGGCGTTTGGAATTTTTTTGCCACTACGCCGTTTACCAATCAGATTAATTGATTTTATATTTTGATAGATCGGGCATTTCTGAACGCGGCGATACCAAATATGTGTATATTTATTTATTTTTTAACCCTTTAATTTTCAATGGGGGGAAAGGGGGGTGATTTGAACTTTTAGGTTTTTTGTTTTTTTTTTATTTTTTTAAAACTTTTTTTTTTTTACTTTTTTTTTTATTTTACTAGTCCCCCTAGGGGGCTATAGCAATCAGCAATCCGATTGCTGATCGCTATCTGCTGATCACAGCAATACCGCTGTAATCAGCAGATTCAGTCACTTTGGTTTTCCCTCTGCTCTCGGCCGAGGGAAAACGAAAGTGAAACATCGTAGCAGCAGGCGTCATCACATGACCCTGTGCTACGATGGCAACCACCGATAGTCACGTGATAACACACGTGACTTCCGGTGGGGGCGGTGGTAAGTAACAAACATGGCCGCGCGCATTTAAATCTTGCTGCCAGACTTTGGCAGCAAGATTTAAGGGGTTAATGGCCGCGGGTGGAAGCGATTCCACCCGCGGCTAGCAGGCACACATGTCAGCTGTTGAAAACAGCTGATATGTGTGCCGATCCACACCGCCTGCCCGCGGCAGGGGGCGGGGCTTAACGGGACACGATCCTGGACGGATAGAGCCGTCCAAGGTCGTGAAGGGGTTAAAGCTGCAAAAATAATTTAAGTGGACTCTTATCCACTAACAAAATGTAGTCTGTAGAGTAACGCGGGCTTTACACGCTACGACATCGCTAGCCGATGCTAGCGATGGCGAGCGTGATAGCACCCGCCCCTATCGTTATGCTGATATTTGGTGATCGCTGCCGCAGCGAACATTATCGCTACGGCAGCGTCACACGCACTTACCAGGTCGGCGTCGTCGCTGTGACTGCCGAACAATCCCTCCCTCAAAGAGGAGGGACGTTCGGCATCACAGCGACGTCACTAAGCAACCGGCCAATCAAAGCAGAGGGGCGGAGATGAGCGGGACGAACATGCCGCCCACCTCCTTCCTTCCTCATTGCTGGCGTGTGGCAGGTAAGGAGAGGTTCCTCTTTCCTGCAGCGTCACACGTAGCGATGTGTGCTGCCGCAGGGACGAGGATCAACTTCGTCCATGCGACAGCAGCGATATTTGAGAATGGACCCCCATGTCAACAAGGAGCGATTTTGGACGTTTTTGTAACAATCCAAAATCGCTCTTAGGAGTCACACACAACGAGATCGCTACAGCAGCCGGATGTGCGTCACAAAATCCGTGACCCCAACGAGATCGCTGTAGTGATCTCGTAGTGTGTAAAGGCCGCTTTACTTTTTGTCCTTTTGTAACTTGTCACTTAACATTCTGTGATTTTGGTGAGAAGTGGCAAAATGACTTAAATATAGGCTGATGGGGAATAAACCCAAAATTGTTGGTACCCTTTTGTTAAACCACTACACCAGCATTTTTTTATTTTACCCCTGGAGCCGTGCTTTAAAGTCCACTGCTCCGGTCTTATGCAGTGCTGATCTGCTTTAACATACACTCCAGTCGGTCTCTGGCACATGGTGACCTGCCGGCAACTGTAGTATTTTATAGAGTGTGCCGGAGGTCACAAATCAATACATCTCTGAGAGCCTTGTTCTGGCTCTCTTAGTTTTGCATTGAGCACATGTGATGTAGCATCAACCTTCTGGCCAGTCAGAAGTTAAAGGCACAAGATGGGAGTGGCACCGGAAAAGGACAAAGAAGCCGGAGGGTAAGTATAAGATAATGGGGTACGGGACTTAGATTTAAATCACCACGCCAGCACTAAAAAAAAACCCGCTAGAGTGGTGCTTTAAACTAAGAAAAACTCACAGTGGTAACTGAAATAACTTAAAACTAATAAAAGTAATTCTCAATTTAAATGTACTGAATATTAACTAATGAAAATAAGACATTGATTTTTAAAATGTTTTTGTTAAATCAAAATTCAAAAGCAAACTCCTAAAAATGTCCTGGACAAAATTGATGGTACCCTTAGAATAGACTGAAAATAATTTGACCATAGGGATATGTGGCGATTCCTGTAGTTTGCTTCACAATTGTCTACAAACTTGCAATCAGTCAAGTCTACCTATTTAAAGGGTATAAAGTAGTCATTGTGCTGTTTGACATCATGGTGTGTACCACACAGGGCCGTATTTGCCACTAGGCACCCGTGGTCCCGTGCCTAGGGCGGCACGTTGCGGGGGGGCGGCACTTTCTGGCAGCGAAAAAAAAAAAAAAAAAATATAAATTTTTTTTTTTTTTTTTTTTTTACATCCCTGCCCCCCGCCCCTCCCTCCGTTGCACTTCGCTGTGTTCTCGGGGGGGAGGGGGGGGGTGAGAGGGAGAGGAAATGCGCACTTCTGTCTCTTTAAATACACGGAGGGCGCCAGGCATAGTGAGCTGATTAACCCCGGAAGTTCCATCGTCTGCACTTCCGGGTCAGAGGCGCGCGGGGCGCGCCAATCAGCTCACTGCCCCGTGCTGCAGCGTCCAATTCTGAATCTGCAGACATCACACGCCGCGGAGGAGGACGCGACTGGAGCTGGAGCCAGCCGGCAGAGGATAATAGCAGAGCAGGGCAGCAGGCACCGGAGCAGGTATGCGTAAGGCAGAGCCTAGAATGTATGGGCACCTTACAGGTTAGTTGATGATCGTTGCGATGCCTCTTTTTGGCTAGAGAGAGGCTGGGAAAAGAGAGAGGCTGGGGGGAGGCTGGGAAGAGAGAGGCTGAGGCGGGGGGGAGGCTGGGAAGAGAGAGAGGCTGGGGGAGGCTGGGAAAAGAGAGAGGCTGGGGGGGAGGCTGGGAAAAGAGAGAGGCTGGGGGGAGGCTGGGAAAAGAGAGAGGCTGGGGGGAGGCTGGGAAAAGAGAGAGGCTGGGGGGAGGCTGGGAAAAGAGAGAGGCTGGGGGGAGGCTGGGAAAAGAGAGAGGCTGGGGGGAGGCTGGGAAAAGAGAGAGGCTGGGGGGAGGCTGGGAAAAGAGAGAGGCTGGGGGGAGGCTGGGAAAAGAGAGAGGCTGGGGGGAGGCTGGGAAAAGAGAGAGGCTGGGGGGAGGCTGGGAAAAGAGAGAGGCTGGGGGGAGGCTGGGAAAAGAGAGAGGCTGGGGGGAGGCTGGGAAAAGAGAGAGGCTGGGGGGAGGCTGGGAAAAGAGAGAGGCTGGGGGGAGGCTGGGGGGAGGATGGGAAAATAGAGAGGCTGGGAAAAGAGAGAGGCTGGGAAAAGAGAGAGGCTGGGGGGAGGCTGGGAAAAGAGAGAGGCTGGGGGGAGGCTGGGAAAAGAGAGAGGCTGGGAAAAGAGAGAGGCTGGGAAAAGAGAGAGGCTGGGAAAAGAGAGAGGCTGGGGGGAGGCTGGGAAAAGAGAGAGGCTGGGGGAGAGGCTGGGAAAAGAGAGAAGCTGGGGGGGAGGCTGGGAAAAGAGAGAGGCTGGGGGGGAGGCTGGGAAAAGAGAGAGGCTGGGGGGGAGGCTGGGAAAAGAGAGAGGCTGGGGGGGAGGCTGGGAAAAGAGAGAGGCTGGGGGGGAGGCTGGGAAAAGAGAGAGGCTGGGGGGGAGGCTGGGAAAAGAGAGAGGCTGGGGGGGAGGCTGGGAAAAGAGAGAGGCTGGGGGGGAGGCTGGGAAAAGAGAGAGGCTGGGGGAGGAGGCTGGGAAAAGAGAGAGGCTGGGGGGGAGGCTGGGAAAAGAGAGAGGCTGGGGGGGAGGCTGGGAAAAGAGAGAGGCTGGGGGGGAGGCTGGGAAAAGAGAGAGGCTGGGGGGGAGGCTGGGAAAAGAGAGAGGCTGGGGGGGAGGCTGGGAAAAGAGAGAGGCTGGGGGGGAGGCTGGGAAAAGAGAGAGGCTGGGGGGGAGGCTGGGAAAAGAGAGAGGCTGGGGGGGAGGCTGGGAAAAGAGAGAGGCTGGGGGGGAGGCTGGGAAAAGAGAGAGGCTGGGGGGGAGGCTGGGAAAAAAGAGAGGCTGGGGGGGAGGCTGGGAAAAGAGAGAGGCTGGGGGGAGGCTGGGAAAAGAGAGAGGCTGGGGGGGAGGCTGGGAAAAGAGAGAGGCTGGGGGGGAAGGCTGGGAAAAGAGAGAGGCTGGGGGGGAAGGCTGGGAAGAGAGAGAGGCTGAGGCTGGGGGGGAAGGCTGGGAAGAGAGAGAGGCTGAGGCTGGGGGGAGAGAGAGGCTGAGGCTGGGGGGAGAGAGAGGCTGAGGCTGGGGGGAGAGAGAGGCTGAGGCTGGGGGGCAGGCTGGGGGGAGAGAGGCTGAGGCTGGGGGGGAGGCTGGGGGGAGAGAGAGGCTGAGGCTGGGGGGGAGGCTGGGGGGAGAGAGAGGCTGAGGCTGGGGGGGAGGCTGGGGGGAGAGAGAGGCTGAGGCTGGGGGGGAGGCTGGGGGGAGAGAGAGGCTGAGGCTGGGGGGGAGGCTGGGGGGAGAGAGAGGCTGATGCTGAAGGCGGGGGAGAGAGGCTGCTGCTGGGGGAATGGGAGAGAGGGGCTAATGCTAGAGACAGAGGACAAGGGTTGAGGGATAGTGCAATGACAAAATCGATGGGGGGAGTGTAAGGACTCAGAATGAGAGGGGGCAGCATTGGGAGCTCATTATGGAGAAGGGGCAGCATGTGTGGGCTCAGTATGGAGTGGAGCAATGTAGGGGAGTCAATATCAAGAGTGGGGTAGTGTGTGTGTGTGTGTGTGGGGGGGGTCTCAGCATAAGCGTTAGTGTGGTGGTCTTAGTATGATGAATGGGGCAGCATGGAGGTGTCATTATGGAAAAGAGTAAGGCAGCATTAGGAGCTCATGGAGAGGGGCAGCATGCATGGGACACTGTGAGGAGGGGGCAGCATGCATGGGACATTGTGAGGAGGGGGCAGCATGCATGGGACATTGTGAGGAGGGGGCAGCATGCATGGGACATTGTGAGGATGGAGCAGCATGCATGGGACACTGTGAGGATGGAGCAGCATGCATGGGACACTGTGAGGAGGGGGCAGCATGCATGGGACACTGTGAGGAGGGGGCAGCATGCATGGGACACTGTGAGGAGGGGGCAGCATGCATGGGACACTGTGAGGAGGGGGCAGCATGCATGGGACACTGTGAGGATGGAGCAGCATGCATGGGACACTGTGAGGAGGGGGCAGCATGCATGGGACACTGTGAGGAGGGGGCAGCATGCATGGGACCCTGTGAGGAGGGGGCAGCATGCATGGGACCCTGTGAGGAGGGGGCAGCATGCATGGGACCCTGTGAGTAGGGAGCAGCATGCATGGGACCCTGTGAGGAGGGAGCAGCATGCATGGGACCCTGTGAGGAGGGAGCAGCATGCATGGGACCCTGTGAGGAGGGAGCAGCATGCATGGGACCCTGTGAGGAGGGAGCAGCATGCATGGGACCCTGTGAGGAGGGAGCATCATGCATGGGACCCTGTGAGGAGGGAGCAGCATGCATGGGACCCTGTGAGGAGGGGGCAGCATGCATGGGACCCTGTGAGGAGGGGGCAGCATGCATGGGACCCTGTGAGGAGGGGGCAGCATGCATGGGACACTGTGAGGAGGGAGCAGCATGCATGGGACACTGTGAGGAGGGAGCAGCATGCATGGGACACTGTGAGGATGGAGCAGCATGCATGGGACACTGTGAGGATGGAGCAGCATGCATGGGACACTGTGAGGAGGGAGCAGCATGCATGGGACACTGTGAGGAGGGATCAGCATGCATGGGACATTGTGAGGAGGGAGCAGCATGCATGGGACACTGTGAGGAAGGAGCAGCATGCATGGGACACTGTGAGGAGGGAGCAGCATGCATGGGACACTGTGAGGAGGGAGCAGCATGCATGGGACACTGTGAGGAGGGAGCAGCATGTATGGGACCCTGTGAGGATGGAGCAGCATGCATGGGACCCTGTGAGGAGGGAGCAGCATGCATGGGACCCTGTGAGGAGGGAGCAGCATGCATGGGACACTGTGAGGATGGAGCAGCATGCATGGGACACTGTGAGCATGGAGCAGCATGCATTGGACACTGTGAGCATGGAGCAGCATGCATGGGACACTGTGAGGAGGGGGCAGCATGCTTGGGACCCTGTGAGGAGGGGGCAGCATGCATGGGACACTGTGAGGAGGGGGGCAGCATGCATGGGACACTGTGAGGAGGGGGGCAGCATGCATGGGACACTGTGAGGAGGGGGGCAGCATGCATGGGACACTGTGAGGAGGGGGGCAGCATGCATGGGACACTGAGGAGGGGGCAGCATGCATGGGACATTGTGATGAGGGGGCAGCATGCATGGGACCCTGTGAGGAGGGAGCAGCATGCATGGGACCCTGTGAGGAGGGAGCAGCATGCATGGGACCCTGTGAGGAGGGAGCAGCATGCATGGGACCCTGTGAGGAGGGAGCAGCATGCATGGGACATTGTGAGGATGGAGCAGCATGCATGGGACACTGTGAAGATGGAGCAGCATGCATGGGACGCTGTGAAGATGGAGCAGCATGCATGGGACACTGAGGAGGGATCAGCATGCATGGGACACTGTGAAGATGGAGCAGCATGCATGGGACACTGAGGAGGGATCAGCATGCATGGGACACTGAGGAGGGATCAGCATGCATGGGACACTGTGAGGAGGGGGCAGCATGCATGGGACATTGTGATGAGGGGGCGGCATGCATGGGACATTGTGAGGAGGGGGCGGCATGCATGGGACATTGTGAGGAGGGGGCAGCATGCATGGGACCCTGTGAGGAGGGAGCAGCATGCATGGGACCCTGTGAGGAGGGAGCAGCATGCATGGGACCCTGTGAGGAGGGAGCAGCATGCATGGGACCCTGTGAGGAGGGAGCAGCATGCATGGGACATTGTGAGGATGGAGCAGCATGCATGGGACACTGTGAAGATGGAGCAGCATGCATGGGACACTGAGGAGGGATCAGCATGCATGGGACATTGTGAGGAGGGATCAGCATGCATGGGACACTGAGGAGGGATCAGCATGCATGGGACACTGTGAGGAGGGGGCAGCATGCATGGGACATTGTGATGAGGGGGCAGCATGCATGGGACATTGTGATGAGGGGGCAGCATGCATGGGACATTGTGAGGATGGAGCAGCATGCATGGGACATTGTGAGGAGGGGCAGCATGCATGGGACATTGTGAGGCGGGGGCAGCATGCATGGGACATTGTGAGGCGGGGGCAGCATGCATGGGACATTGTGAGGAGGGGGCAGCATGCATGGGACATTGTGAGGAGGGAGCAGCATGCATGGGACATTGTGAGGCGGGGGCAGCATGCATGGGACATTGTGAGGAGGGGGCAGCATGCATGGGACACTGTGAGGCGGGGGCAGCATGCATGGGACATTGTGAGGAGGGGGCAGCATGCATGGGACATTGTGAGGAGGGGGCAGCATGCATGGGACATTGTGAGGAGGGGGCAGCATGCATGGGACACTGTGAGGCGGGGGCAGCATGCATGGGACATTGTGAGGAGGGGGCAGCATGCATGGGACATTGTGAGGAGGGGGCAGCATGCATGGGACATTGTGAGGAGGGGGCAGCATGCATGGGACATTGTGAGGAGGGGGCAGCATGCATGGGACATTGTGAGGCGGGGGCAGCATGCATGGGACATTGTGAGGCGGGGGCAGCATGCATGGGACATTGTGAGGAGGGGGCAGCATGCATGGGACATTGTGAGGAGGGGGCAGCATGCATGGGACATTGTGAGGAGGGGGCAGCATGCATGGGACATTGTGAGGAAGGGGCAGCATGCATGGGACATTGGGAGGAAGGGGCAGCATGCATGGGACATTGTGAGGAGGGGGCAGCATGATGTGAGGTCAATGTGCAGATCATATTTCATAATTGAGGAAGGTGTAGTGGGTATAATATAAGGGAGGGCAGTGTGTAGTATATTAGGGGCAGTGTGACAGTCACAGTATATAAGTGGGGACGGTGTGGTGGGAATATTTTATACTCATGCTATGTTTTGATGTGCCCGTGGTGATCCCCATTGGGGGGGGGGGGGGTTAGTGCCCTTTGTTTCTCATTTATACTTTTTAAAGTGTTTTACAAAGTAGATCTGCCTTAAACAGATGTCGAGTGCGAAAACTCAGTTTTACGTTGTCACTAAGGGGCGCGACCACTTAAAGTGCCTAGGGCAGCACGAAGGCAAAATACATCCCTGGTACCACACTTAACATGGACCAAAGAAAGCTAAGGAGAGAGTTGTCTCAGGAGATTAGAAATAAAAGTATAGACAAATGTTAAAAGTAAACGCTATAAGATCAGCCCCAAACAGCTTGATGCTCCTATTATTGCAGTTGCACATATTATTCAGAAGTTTAAGGTCTATGGGACTGTAAAAAATCTCTCTGAACGTGGCTGAAAAAGAAAAATTAATGACAAATCTAAGAGACTGATAATGCTATTGGTAAACATAGAGCCCAGAGCAAGTACCAAACAGATTAGATTTGAACTCCACGGTCAAGGTACATCAGTGTCAGATCGCACCACCCGTCGCTGCCTTGGCTAAACTGGACTTCATGGAAGACAACTGAGGAGGAAGCCACTGTTGAAAGCAAATCTTAAAAAGGAAGCCCAGCTGTTTGACAAAATGCGTATTGACAAGCCACAAAGCTTCTGGTAGAATGTCCTTTTGTCAAGTGAGACAGAACTGGAGGTTTTTGGCAAGTCACAACATCTCTTTCTGAACTAATGCAAAAATGAAACATACAAAGAAAAGAATGTTGTGTATACTGTGAAGCATGGAGGAGGCTCGGTTATGTTTTGCTGTTGCTTTGCTGCATCTGGCACGGGGTGTCTGAATCTGTGCAGGGTATAAGGAAATCTCAAGACTATCAAGGTATTGTGGAACCAAATGTTCTGCTCAGAATCAGAAAGCTTTGTCTGAGTCGCAGGTCATGATAATGACCCAAAACATAGCCATTTTTGGATGTTTTTAGCAAAGAGCAAAGCATTGGACTATTCTGAAGTGCCTTCTATGAGTCCTGATGGAAATCCTATTGAGCGTCTGTAGAAGGCCCTGACACACACTTTAACAGAAGGATATCAACAATTTTGTCCATGTGTGTAACTGCATTTGCAATGCTTGAATTTCCAATAGATAGCCAATGGGAGCAGTTGATGCCTTGCTCAAAGAACATCTCCTCCCAAGGTGACACTTTTTGCGCACTGTATATGAATACGTTTTGAAGTATTTTGGACTTCGACTGTCCAGAGCGAGCATTTGTATAGAGCCTTTGCCCCGCCCCCCCAAAAAATACAGTTCTGTTTTCTAATTGACTTACTAAATTATATGCCATTCATTTTTTTTCCGTTTACTAAATGTTTACATTTACTAAATTTTTAGCACATCAAAACATGTAGCTTTTACTATGTGCGTTTCTTAAATAAAACTTCCACCTTTGTATGGAGACTATTGCAAATGATGGACCTTGCAATACTGTACTATAACTATTAGACTCTTTAAAGATAACTTGTCCATTCACTGAAGCCTCAGAAACCTTTCTCAATATAATTTAGAACATTAATTTAGCTTTTATCTGATACAATAGCTGGTATTATCGGAAAATAAACTTTTAATGCCTTTTATCTGGCTTTTGAAGATACTCTTGACCTTATGCAATATGTTCTACAATTACAATAGATCACTTTCTAAAACACTCTATAATCTTTCATATTTTTTTTACCCAGGGACGCAGAAGGCCCAACAGGACCATTGTATGCATCCTCTAATCCTGAGTATTTAAGTGCTAGTGAAGGTGAGTTGCTCTGATAACAATCAGGTGGCATTAAGGGTAAGTTCACACAGTGCATTTTTCGCGGCGTTTTTCGGGTGCGTTTTTGGCCTCAAAACTGCATGACTTTGCTTCCCCAGCAAAGTCTATGAGTTTTCATTTTTGTTGTCCGCACACAACTTTTGTTTTTAAGCTGCGTTTTTGAGCTTAAAAAAAATGGACATGTCAATTCTTTCCTGCGTTATTCTGCGTTTTCCCCCCAATGCAATGCATTGGAAAAACGCAGAAAAACGCAGAGATCAAAAACGCAGCAAAACGCAGCCAAAAACGCACCAAATCGCGGTAAAAACACATGCGTTTTTTGATGCGTTTTTTTGGTGCAAGTGCGTTTTTAGCGGCCAAAAACGCAGCGTCAAAAAAACGCAGCGTGTGCACATAGCCTTACTCTGCAGAATTCTCGTGAAATGAACGTTTCACCATAAACATGCAATTTAAACAGGCTGCAGATTAGCAAATTAATTAGGTGAATGTTCATTGGGGGAAATGGTCCCCAAAAACGGGGCTCTCGAGGTTCAGCCTGCGTACCAACATTCCATTATTCCTTTATGGGACTGACGGCAATTGCAGAGCTCTGTACTCAGCTGCTTCTAGCATGGTTGTGCACATGCTTGACCTCAGTTCCCTTTGTTTAGGATCAAATGCATGCCACATTTTTAAGCAAAAACTCCCCATCCTATGGATAAGGTAAAAACATTTTTACTTTTTTTTTTTTTTTTTTTTACCATGGTTGATTGGAAACAAAAACCAGAACATTAATACCATCTTGCTTTTGTACTTCCTCTAATTTGTCCTCTTCTTCTTGTTAATCTATTTAAAAAGCTTTTATAACCATAACCAAATGACTGAATCAAAAAGATACAGTGAAAACTTTTAGATAATCCCTCCAAACTTCATTTCTTTGTCGCTCCATTGGGAGACCCAGACAAATGGGTGTAAAGGCTATGCCTCCGGAGGCCGCACAAAGTATTACACTAAAAGTGTTAAGCCCCTCCCCTTCTGCCTATACACCCCCCGTGCTCCCACGGGCTCCTCAGTTTTTTGCTTTGTGCGAAGGAGGTCAGACACGCACGCACAGCTCCACAGATTGGTCAGCAGCAGCTGCTGACCATGTCGGATGGAAGAAAAGTGGGCCCATATAGGGCCCCCAGCATGCTCCCTTCTCACCCCACTCTTGTCGGCGGTGTTGTTAAGGTTGAGGTATCCATTGCGGGTACGGAGGCTGGAGCCCACATGCTGTTTTCCTTCCCCATCCCCCTTAGGGCTCTGGGTGAAGTGGGATCCTATCGGTCTCCAGGCACTGAGACCGTGCTTCATCCACAACTCCTGAGGAGCCTGCTGGATAGGAGCCGGGTATCGTTCAGGGACATGGCCCTGCTACTTTAAGGTACTCTGTGTCCCCGTGGGGACCGCGCACAGCAACACTCCAGCATTGCTGGGTGTGCTAGTGCACCGGGGACCGCGGCGCTGACCGCGTTTGTGCCATTATACACTGCAGCGTCGCTGAGTGTATTTGTGTATGGGGACTACCGCGCTGACCGCCGCTGCCATTGTTTTTACTGAGGCGCGGCTGGGACTGTTAGTGCGCCGGGGACTCTGCGCCGGCCGCGCTTTTACGGCGGCCGCGCTTATAACTCGAGTCCCCGGCTTTTGGGCCTAGTCTCTTTCTCTTCCCGCCCCCAGCCCTGCCAGTCAGGGGAAGGGCGGGACGCTGTACAGCACGGCAGCACTGAGGGCTGGAGCATGTTTTACATACTCCACCCCCCTCACTGTGCACAGTGAGGCACCAGCTCCCGCACTTTCTGGGTCACGCCCACGGCTCCCTCCTCTCCTCAGGACGCCGGCAGCCATTCCTGTCAGCTCCTAGGACGCTGCAGAGGGGAGACAAACTCTGGGGGACCCAGGCAGGGATTCTGGTGGCCACACAACCGCTTTAAGCGGGCGGTAAGCAGCACCTGAGGTGCTGGCCCCACTTGTGCAGAAGTGTGATTATAGTTTATATGTTTACAGGCTATACTTTACACTGTATGGGCACAGTTGATTTCTGGCTATATACCCTGTTGTGTTGCTCAAAGGAGACAACATTATGGCGCCCACAAGAAGCAGGGGTGCCAAAACACAGGCTTACTATGCTGCTTGCGCCGCATGTACAACCTCGCTACCGGCAGGTTCCACTGACCCTCATTGTATGCACTGTTCGGCCCCTGTGGCACTTACTCAGCCGGAGCCTCTGCTAAGGGGGGCCCAGGGGGAACAACCAGCTAACACCGTCCAGGTGACAGGGACGGAGTTTGCAGTTTTTACTGACAGACTTTCTGAGACTATGGCTAAAATACTAGAAGCTTTGCAGTCCAGACCGGTATCTCAGACCATGGGCACTGTGGAATCACTGCCCCCTAGTCCCCCTCAGTTGGAACAACAATGTCTCCCCGGGGTGTCTCATAGATCCCAGGGTGAGGTCTCTGACACGGACCGCAGTCCCAGACCGCCTAAGCGAGCTCGCTTGGAAATCCCCTCGACCTCATCACATTGTTCAGGGTCTCAGAGGGATGACTCTCTGTATGATGAAGCGGAGGTAGCTTATCAGGATTCTGATCCTGAGGCCGCTCTCAACCTTGATACTCCTGATGGGGACGCCATAGTGAATGATCTTATTGCACTGTGGAATCACTGCCCCCTAGTCCCCCTCAGTTGGAACAACAATGTCTCCCCGGGGTGTCTCATAGATCCCAGGGTGAGGTCTCTGACACGGACCGCAGTCCCAGACCGCCTAAGCGAGCTCGCTTGGAAATCCCCTCGACCTCATCACATTGTTCAGGGTCTCAGAGGGATGACTCTCTGTATGATGAAGCGGAGGTAGCTTATCAGGATTCTGATCCTGAGGCCGCTCTCAACCTTGATACTCCTGATGGGGACGCCATAGTGAATGATCTTATTGCGTCCATAAATAAGATGTTGGATATTTCTCCCTCAGCTCCTCCAGCAGAGGAGTCAGCTTCTCAGCAGGAGAAGTTCCGTTTCAGGTTCCCCAAGCGTACAGCGAGTATGTTTCTGGATCACTCCGACTTCAGAGACGCAGTCCAGAAACACCGAGTTTGTCCAGATAAGCGTTTTTCCAAGCGCCTTAAGGATACACGTTATCCCTTCCCCCCTGACGTGGTCAAGGGCTGGACTCAGTGTCCCAAGGTGGATCCTCCAATCTCCAGACTGGCGGCTAGATCCATAGTTGCAGTTGAAGATGGGGCTTCACTCAAGGATGCCACTGCCAGACAGATGGAGCTCTGGTTGAAATCCATCTATGAGGCTATCGGCGCGTCTTTCGCTCCAGCATTCGCAGCAGTATGGGCACTCCAAGCTATCTCAGCGGGTCAAGCCCAAATTGACGCACTCACACGTACGTCTGCGCCGCAAGTGGCTTCCATAACCTCTCAAACGTCGGCATTTGCGTCCTACGCTATTAATGCTATCCTGGACTCTGCGAGCCGTACGGCGGTTGCAGCCGACAATTCGGTGGCATTACGCAGGGCCTTGTGGCTACGGGAATGGAAGGCAGATTCGATTGCCAAAAAGTGCTTAATCGGTTTGCCATTTTCTGGCGACCGTTTGTTTGGTGAGAGATTGGATGAAATCATAAAACAATCCAAGGGAAAGGAAACTTCCTTACCCCAGGCCAAACCAAAATTACCCCAACAGAGGAGGGGACAGTCGAGGTTTCGGTCCTTTCGGGGTACGGGCAGAGCCCAATTCTCCTCGTCCAAAGGGCCTCAGAAGGATCAGAGGAACTCCGATTCATGGCGGTCTAAGTCACGCCCTAAAAAGACCGCCGGAGGTGCCGCTACCAAGGCGGCTTCCTCATGACTTTCGACCTCCTCACACCGCATCCTCGGTCGGTGGCAGGCTCTCCCGCTTTTGCGACACCTGGCTGCCACAGGTAAAAGACCGATGGGTGAGAGACATTCTGTCTCACGGTTACAGGATAGAGTTCAGCTCTCGTCCTCCGACTCGATTCTTCAGAACATCTCCGCCTCCCGAGCGAGCCGATGCTCTTCTGCAGGCGTTGGACACTCTGAAGGTAGAAGGAGTGGTGATCCCTGTGCCTCTTCAGCAACAGGGTCACGGTTTTTACTCCAACCTGTTTGTGGTTCCAAAGAAGGACGGGTCTTTCCGTCCTGTCCTGGACCTAAAACTGCTCAACAAACACGTAAAGACCAGGCGGTTCCGGATGGAATCCCTCCGCTCCGTCATCGCCTCAATGTCCCAAGGAGATTTCCTTGCATCGATCGATATCAAAGATGCTTATCTTCACGTTCCGATTGCTCCAGAGCATCAGCGCTTCCTGCGCTTCGCCATAGGAGACGAACATCTCCAGTTCGTGGCACTGCCGTTCGGCCTGGCGACAGCCACCTGGGTTTTCACCAAGGTCATGGCTACAGTAGTCGCGGTCCTCCACGGCCAGGGTCACTCGGTGATCCCTTACTTAGACGATCTGCTGGTCAAGGCTCCCTCCCAAGAGGCATGCCAGCACAGCCTCGACGCTACTCTGGAGACTCTCCAGAGTTTCGGGTGGATCATCAATTTTCCAAAGTCAAATCTGACACCGGCCCAATCGCTGACATATCTTGGCATGGAGTTTCATACCCTCTCAGCGATAGTGAAGCTTCCGCTGAACAAGCAGCGTTCACTACAGACGGGGGTGCAATCTCTCCTTCAAGGTCAGTCACACCCCTTGAGGCGCCTCATGCACTTCCTGGGGAAGATGGTGGCAGCAATGGAGGCAGTCCCTTTCGCGCAGTTTCACCTGCGTCCTCTTCAATGGGACATCCTACGCAAATGGGACAGGAAACCGACGTCCCTCGACAGGAACGTCTCCCTCTCAGGCAACCAAAGCTTCCCTTCGGTGGTGGCTTCTTCCCACTTCTTTATCGAAGGGGAAATCCTTCCTACCCCCATCCTGGGCGGTGGTCACGACGGACGCGAGTCTGTCAGGGTGGGGAGCAGTTTTTCTCCACCACAGGGCTCAGGGCACCTGGACTCAGCCAGAGTCCTCGCTTCAGATCAATGTTCTGGAGATCAGGGCAGTGTATCTGGCCCTAAAAGCGTTCCAGCAGTGGCTGGAAGGCAAGCAGATCCGAATTCAGTCGGACAACTCCACAGCGGTGGCATACATCAACCACCAAGGCGGGACACGCAGTCGTCAAGCCTTCCAGGAAGTCCGGCGGATTATACTGTGGGTGGAAGCCACAGCCTCCACCATATCCGCAGTTCACATCCCGGACGTAGAAAACTGGGAAGCAGACTTTCTCAGTCGCCAGGGCATGGACGCAGGGGAATGGTCCCTTCACCCGGACGTGTTTCAGGAGATATGTTGCCGTTGGGGCATGCCGGACGTCGACCTAATGGCGTCCCGGCACAACAACAACGCCTTAGTTCAGGATTGGTCGCAGTTTCAGCTCCCTTATGTGTTTCCTCCGCTGGCACTGTTGCCCAGAGTGTTACGCAAGATCAGGGCCGACTGCCGCCGCGTCATCCTCGTCGCTCCAGACTGGCCGAGGAGGTCGTGGTACCCGGATCTGTGGCATCTCACGGTCGGCCAACCGTGGGCACTACCAGACCGACCAGACTTGCTGTCTCAAGGGCCGTTTTTCCATCTGAATTCTGCGGCCCTCAACCTGACTGTGTGGCCATTGAGTCCTGGATCCTAGCGTCTTCAGGATTATCTCAAGAGGTCATTGCCACTATGAGACAGGCTAGGAAACCAACGTCCGCCAAGATCTACCACAGGACGTGGAAAATTTTCCTGTCATGGTGCTCTGCTCAGGGTTTTTCTCCCTGGCCATTTGCCTTGCCCACTTTTCTGTCCTTCCTTCAATCTGGACTGGAAAAGGGTTTGTCGCTCGGCTCCCTTAAGGGACAAGTCTCAGCGCTCTCTGTGTTTTCCAGAAGCGCCTAGCCAGACTTCCACAGGTACGCACGTTCCTGCAGGGGGTTTGTCACATCGTCCCTCCTTACAAGCGTCCGTTAGAACCCTGGGATCTGAACAGGGTGCTGATGGTTCTTCAGAAACCACCATTCGAGCCAATGAGAGATATTTCTCTCTCACGCCTTTCGCAGAAAGTGGTTTTCCTAATAGCAGTCACTTCACTTCGGAGAGTGTCTGAGCTAGCGGCGTTGTCGTGCAAAGCCCCTTTCCTGGTGTTTCACCAGGACAAGGTGGTTCTGCGTCCGGTTCCGGAATTCCTCCCTAAGGTGGTATCCCCCTTTCATCTCAATCAGGATATCTCCTTACCCTCTTTTTGTCCTCATCCAGTTCACCAATGTGAAAAGGATTTGCACTTGTTAGATCTGGTGAGAGCACTCAGACTCTACATTTCTCGTACGGCGCCCCTGCGCCGCTCAGATGCACTCTTTGTCCTTGTCGCTGGCCAGCGTAAAGGGTCACAGGCTTCCAAATCAACCCTGGCTCGGTGGATCAAGGAACCAATTCTCGAAGCTTACCGTTCTGCTGGGCTTCCGGTTCCCTCAGGGCTGAAGGCCCATTCTACCAGAGCCGTGGGTGCGTCCTGGGCTTTGAGGCACCAGGCTACGGCTCAGCAGGTGTGTCAGGCGGCTACCTGGTCGAGCCTGCACACTTTCACGAAACACTATCAGGTGCATACCTATGCTTCGGCGGATGCCAGCCTAGGTAGACGAGTCCTTCAGGCGGCGGTTGCCCACCTGTAGGAAGGGGCCGTTTTTACGGCTCTATTACGAGGTATTATTTTACCCACCCAGGGACTGCTTTTGGACGTCCCATTTGTCTGGGTCTCCCAATGGAGCGACAAAGAAGAAGGGAATTTTGTTTATTTACCGTAAATTCCTTTTCTTCTAGCTCCAATTGGGAGACCCAGCACCCGCCCCTGTTTTTTTGTGTACACATGTTGTTCATGTTGAATGGTTTCAGTTCTCCGATATTCCTTCGGATTGAATTTACTTTAAACCAGTTTATAATTTTTTCCTCCTTCTTGCTTTTGCACCAAAACTGAGGAGCCCGTGGGAGCACGGGGGGTGTATAGGCAGAAGGGGAGGGGCTTTACACTTTTAGTGTAATACTTTGTGCGGCCTCCGGAGGCATAGCCTATACACCCATTTGTCTGGGTCTCCCAATTGGAGCTAGAAGAAAAGGAATTTACGGTAAGTAAACAAAATTCCCTTCTTTTTTTATGGAGGAGGGAGTGTTAGAGGTTTGAAAGCTTTCTTTGGTTTGTATTTTTACAATTCATGATTTGGAGCAATAAAATAGAATGGTGCAAAGGTGTACCTTGCTTGTTCTGACATTTTGAAGAATGATAAGCATAAGGTTTCTTTTCTTCTGTATTGGTGACCACTAAATCACTACTGTTTTTTTTTTTCTTAGTGTACATTCCGGATGAGTGGGAAGTACCAAGAGATAAGATTAACTTGCTCCGAGAACTAGGGCAGGGTTCCTTTGGAATGGTTTATGAGGGAATTGCCAAGGACATCATAAAAGGAGAGGCCGAGGTCCGTGTGGCTGTGAAAACTGTCAACGAGTCAGCAAGTCTGCGAGAGCGGATAGAGTTCCTCAACGAGGCTTCTGTTATGAAGGCATTTAGCTGCCACCATGTGGTAGGAATTTATATCTGTATACAAAAATATTCATTATTGTTTGAAATTAAAGGAGTTTCCTCATACAACAAACTTCTGTTATTACTCATTAAAATAACATAACTTTTGGTGCTGGCGCTGTCACAGTGATGTTGGCACTCACTCTCCTGGGATTCATGTGACATTGTAATATTACTTAAGCCTTGCACCCAATCGGCACTAGCTTTTCTCTGCCCACCTTCAGACAAATCGGACATCATGAGGAAGTTAGAGATGCGGCTGGCCGCTTCCTTCTTCTTAATGTTTGATATGTTCAAAGGTGGGGAAGGTGAAGATAGCGGTGATTGATCGCAGGGCTTATGTGACGCCATGTCATTTGAGCCCCAGGAGAGCGAGCGCTGGAACGGGCTTGGCATCGGAGATGAGTAGAAGTGTTGTTGATTTAACGGGCAAAAAATGCTGATTGAGTGGTTGTTTTCCAAGTAGTGGACAACTCATATAATATTGGTGTGTTGAATAGAATGTAAGCAGTCATCATGTTACATTTTTATTCTGTTATTCCCCCCTGTAAAATTGCTGCAGATCCGTGGGAGTCCAGGTTCTGATACTCCCAACGGATCACTCATTAGACTAATTTACAAGATCTTACATCAGCAAGTGACAGCAGTCCTCTCCTGTATGAGCGCGCAAACTCAATAATAAGTCTGAGTGTGCACAGCGCTGTGTCCGTGCACAGCGCTGTGTCCATGCGTTCAAGCTATATAAATATAAAATCATAGGGAAACCCTTTTAAAGCTTGAGCTCTAGAGATTATAACATTTTATTCAATATATCCCATTTCTGAAAATGTTATGATATATTCTTTTAATCATTTCTGAGCAGTTATTGAAGCAAAGCATTGTTTTTTTCTCTGATGGTTGTTAAATCAGAAGTATATTATTGACTTTTTCAGGTTCGTTTGCTAGGTGTTGTCTCTAAAGGGCAGCCTACATTGGTTATTATGGAGCTAATGGGACATGGTGACCTGAAGAGCTACTTGCGTTCACTGCGACCCGATGCAGAGGTGGGTTTGATTGTTCCTGCTTTACTTTACTTGTGAAATTACAGTAAATAGGAAAGGCTCTGTAAAATCATAAAAAGTAAATCTCAAAGACCATAGTAGCTTTCTACTGTTACAACCAGTAAAAAGACTTTGAACTAATGTCTCCAATGATTCTCCGCACCTATTTTTCCTTGATTCTCAAGCTTTATTTCTTTATCGTTCCTATGGGAGACCCAGACCATGGGTGTTTAGCTTCTGCCTCCGGAGGACACACAAAGTACTACACTTAAAAGTGTAGCTCCTCCCTCTGAGCTTATACACCCGCTGGAGAACCAGATCTAGCCAGTTTATCGCTTTGTGTTCAGGAGGCATACATCCACACATGCATTCTCATCTGATTTTTGATTTTTGGAAAGAGTTTGAAGAAAAGCGGGTCCAAGTCTGGACTCCCGGCATGTCCCTTCTCACCCCACTGTGTCGGCGGTGTTGTTAAGGTTGATTCCAAGGCTGGAGCTTTACATGCCGCGCTCCTTCACCATCCCTCCTGGGCTCTGGCTTGAAGTGGGAGCCAGCACGGTCTCCATGCTTGGCAGGAGACCGGTCTCCATCCGCAGCCCTTCAGGACCCTGCTGGACTGGAGCACTCATCCCCAGGGACTTGGAACCCTACGTCTCAGCAAGCTAAGTACCTGAGACGTTTATATATTGGGGGTCCCTGTACTTTATTGTTGTGGGAGAGTGTGCTGACTGTGTTTTATGACATTTCCGGCGGGTTCTCTGGCTGTCGCCTGAGAACCGCGCCGATGGTGCCTGCGCGCCGGCCACGCCGCTCAAATTTATGCCCCGGCTTTGCCGGAGGCCTAGTTTCGGTTTCACTGCCCTCGCATGTCATTCATGCAGAGGGACAGGCTCGGCTCCGCCCGGTGGCCGTTCTGCACAGGGGAGGGACACTGTGTGTGTCCCCTCCCCTGTAGGTCTCTATGGCCCTCCAGATCCCGCTCTTCAAGCAAGTCCCGCCCCCTCTCTTCGCTCCGGCGGCCATTTTCTCAGCGTTCTCTCTGCAAGCGCTGGTCTGCAGCACCTCTGCTGAGTTGCTGTGCTTGGGGGTCCGGGCTTCGGGATCCAGCGGTCTGGTAAGCCACAACCGGTCTCCGGTTGTGGACCTCTGATTATACTCTCTGGGGTTCATTCTCTGGCAGAGCCCCCACTCCAGCAGCATGTCTCACACGAGGAGTAAGGCTCCAAAGCTGTATTCAGTATGCACTGCATGTAAGCTCCTGCTGCCTGAACCGAGCATATTCCCACATTGTGATGCCTGCTCTAAGCTGGCGGTGCCTCAGCCTGGAGTCTCACCCCCAGTGGTCTCTCAGGCTGCCCCTGCTCCTGTGGCTGAACCCCAGGCTTGGGTAGAATCCTTTTCTAGGTCTATCTCCCAGTCTTTTGCTGACTCCATGGGACTTCTTTCCAGGACTTTGCTGAACATGCATCAGCCCCTTTCACAGGGTGCCTCTGCTGCTAGGGCTCTCTCAGGACCGGAGCTCACAGAGGATTCATCATCTGGTCCCAGACCCCGTCCTTCTAAGAAGAGACGCAGGGTTCCCTCTCCTTCCTCGTCCCGCGGCTCTGATTCAGGAGCTGACTCGCAGGATGAGGAGGATACCTTTACGGGGGGCTCGGAGGTTAACTCCATGTACCCCATTGATCTGTCCGAAAGTGACTCAGATGTTAGTGATTTGATTGCGTCCATTAATTCTGTACTGGATCTCAATCCGCCAGTATCAGAGGAGCAACCCTCTCTGGCAGAAAAGCACCAGTTTACCTCGCCTAAGAGAGTAAAGAGTGTGTTCTTTAACCACTCCAGTTTTCAGGCCGCTGTGACCAAGCCCAGGGCCTGTCCTGACAAACGCTTCCCAGAGCGTGGTTCTGATGACCGCTTTCCCTTTCCACCTGAGGTGGTCAAGGAGTGGGCTCATTCCCCAAAGGTAGACCCCCCGGTGTCTAGACTCTCAGCCCGGACCGTTGTATCGGTGGCTGATGGCACCTCTCTTAAGGATTCCACTGGACCGCCAGATTGACCTTATGGCCAAATCCGTATATGAAGCGGCGGGGGCTTCGTTCTCCCCGACTTTTGCAGCAGTGTGGGCTCTCAAAGCCATCTCTGCTTCCCTAGAGGAGATGCATTCCCTCGCCAGGGAATCTATGCCCGAAATGGTTACCTTAACTTCCCAAGCTTCAGCTTTTTCATCCTATGCCATGTCTGCCATGCTGGAAGCTTCTCACCGCACTGCGGTGGCTTCGGCTAATTCCCTCGCTATCCGCAGGATCTTATGGCTTCGAGAGTGGAAGGCAGATGCTTCTTCAAAGAAGTACCTTGCTGGACTCCCTTTTGCTGGGTCCCGGCTGTTCGGTGAACAGCTGGATGAAATTATTAAGGAAGCTACTGGCGGGAAGATGCCATAAACCAAAACCAGGAAACCTGTCCAGGGCAGGAATCAGTCGAGGTTTCGTTCCTTTCGTTCCTCCAACTGGTCCTCCTCTAAGCCCTCGGCCTCGTCCACTAACTCAGCCAAGGACCAGAAATCCAACTGGCGCCCAAAAGCGCGTCCACAAAAGACCGCAGGAGGTGCTGCCACTAAGACAGCCTCCTCGTGACTATCTGTCCGCGCCAGCAACGTCCTTAGTTGGTGGCAGGCTCTCCCACTTTGGCGACGCGTGGTTTCAACACGTCTCCGATCAGTGGGTAAGGGATATCATCTCCCACGGCTACAGGATAGAATTCTCTTCCAGCCCGCCAAACAGATTTTTTCTCTCTACTCCCCCCTGCTCCAAGGCCGCCGCCTTCTCACAGGCCGTGGCATCCTTGCAGGCCAACGGAGTAATTGTACCGGTTCCCGCCCGGGAACGGTTCAGAGGTTTCTACTCAAATCTCTTCCTAGTCCCCAAAAAGGACGGTTCCTTCCGGCCCATCCTGGATCTCAAGCTTCTCAACAAGCATGTTCAGGTGCGGCATTTTCGCATGGAGTCTCTGCGATCAGTCATTGCCTCTATGACCCAAGGGGATTTCCTGGCATCCATCGACATCAGAGATGCCTATCTGCATGTGCCAATTGCGGTTTCACACCAGCGTTGGCTACGTTTTGCAATCGGAGAAGAACACTTCCAATTCGTGGCTCTCCCCTTCGGGTTGGCCACAGCTCCTCAGGTATTCACCAAGGTCATGGCAGCAGTGATTGCAGTCCTGCACCTACAGGGGTTGGCAGTGATCCCTTACCTGGACGACCTTCTGGTAAAGGCTTCATCCAGCATGGATTGTCAGCGGAGTGTCTCGCTCACTCTCGCCACTCTAGCCCAATTCGGGTGGCTTGTCAATCTTCCCAAGTCCACTCTGACTCCGACCCAGAGTCTCACGTACCTAGGGATGCAGTTCGAGACTTTGCCGGCACTTGTGAAGTTGCCCTTAGTCAAACAGCAGTCCCTTCAACTGGCGGTGCGCTCTCTGCTGAGGCCCCGCCGTTATTCCCTCAGGCGCCTGATGCAGGTGCTGGGTCAAATGGTGGCGTCAATGGAGGCTGTTCCCTTTGCCCAGTTCCATCTGCGTCCCCTGCAGCTGGACATTCTCCGCTGTTGGGACAAGCGGCCTTCCTCCTTGCACAGGTTAGTGGCTCTGTCGCCATAGACCAGGAGCTCTCTTCAGTGGTGGCTTTGGCCCCTCTCTCTGTCCCAGGGGCGCTCCTTTCTGGCCCCGTCCTGGGTGATCCTCACCACGGATGTCAGTCTATCCGGCTGGGGAGCGGTATGTCTCCACCACCGAGCGCAGGGCACTTGGACTCCGTCCAAGTCAGCCCTTTCAATCAATGTGCTGGAAACCAGAGCCGTGCTTCTGGCTCTCCTAGCTTTTCACCATCTGCTGGCGGGCAGGCACATCCGAATCCAGTCGGACAACGCGACAGCGGTTGCCTACATCAATCACCAAGGCGGGACACGCAGCTGCCTGGCAATGTTGGAGGTACAACGCATCCTTCAATGGGCGGAGGACTCCAAGTCCACCATATCCGCAGTCCACATCCCAGGCGTGGAAAACTGGGAGGCAGATTTTCTCAGCCGTCAAACCGTGGACAGTGGCGAGTGGTCCCTGCACCCGGCGCTTTTTCAGTCAATCTGCCGCAAATGGGGCACTCCGGACGTGGACCTAATGGCGTCCCGTCACAACAACAAAGTTCCCGTTTACGTGGCTCGCTCCCACGATCCTCAGGCATTCGCCGCGGACGCTCTGGTTCAAGACTGCTCCCAGTTTTGTCTGTCCTACGTGTTTCCCCCTCTAGCTCTCTTGCCCAGAGTCCTGCGCAAGATCAGATTGGAGGGCCGTCGAGTCATTCTCATTGCTCCGGATTGGCCCAGGCGAGCTTGGTACCCAGACCTGCTCCTTCTGTCCGTAGAGGTGCCGTGGCATCTTCCGGACCGTCCAGACCTTCTCTCACAAGGTCCGTTTTTCCGCCTGAATTCTGCGGCTCTCAAATTGACGGCGTGGCTCTTGAGTCCTGAATCTTGACGGCTTCTGGTATCCCTCCTGAAGTCATCTCCACTATGACTCGGGCCCGTAAGTCTTCCTCCGCCAAGATCTATCACAGGACTTGGAAAATTTTCCTGTCCTGGTGTCTCTCTTCCGGCCATCCTCCTTGGCCATTTTCCTTGCCGACCCTTCTGTCCTTTCTACAGTCCGGTCTGCAGCTGGGACTGTCCCTCAACTCTCTCAAGGGACAAATCTCAGCTCTGTCAGTGCTGTTCCAGCGGCGTCTCGCCCGGCTGGCTCAGGTCCGCACCTTCATGCAGGGCGAATCTCACATCATTCCGGCCCTTGGATCCCTGGGACCTCAATTTGGTTCTCACGGTTTTGCAGAAACCCCCCTTTTGAGCCTCTTAGGGAGGTTTCTTTGTTTCGTCTTTCACAGAAAGTGGTCTTTCTAGTGGCCATAACTTCCCTCAGGAGAGTCTCCGATTTGGTTGCGCTCTCTTCGGAGTCACCTTTTTTGGTTTTTCATCAAGACAAGGTGGTTCTCCGTCCGACTCCGGACTTTCTTCCTAAGGTGGTCTCTCCTTTCCACCTTAACCAGGACATTACCCTACCTTCCTTTTGTCCGGCTCCTGTTCATCGCTTTGAAAAAGCGCTGCATACTCTGGATCTGGTGCGTGCTCTCCGGATCTATCTGTCTCGCACCGCTGCTCTTAGGCGGTGCACCTCTCTTTTTGTGCTAACTACAGGTCGGCGCAAGGGCCTCTCTGCTTCTAAGCCGACCTTAGCCCGTTGGATTAGGTCGACCATTTCGGACGCCTACCAGTGTTCTCAGGTGCCTCCCCCGCCGGGGATCAAGGCACACTCGACCAGAGCTGTCGGTGCCTCTTGGGCTTTCAGGCACCAGGCTACGGCTCAACAAGTCTGTCAGGCTGCCACTTGGACTAGCCTGCATACCTTTTCAAAGCACTACCAAGTGCATGCTCATGCTTCGGCAGATGCGAGCTTGGGCAGATGCATCCTTCAGGCGGCTGTCGTCCATTTGTGAAGTTAGGTTCTGCCTACTTCTTAGTTTTTCTGTTTATTTCCCACCCATGGACTGCTTTGAGACGTCCCATGGTCTGGGTCTCCCATAGGAACAATAAAGAAAAAGAGAATTTTGTTTACTTACCGTAAATTCTTTTTCTTATAGTTCCGTATTGGGAGACCCAGCTCCCTCCCTGTTGCCTGTTGGCAATTTCTTGTTCCGCGTGTTTTCACTGGCTGTTGTTGTTGACAGAGTCTCCGGTTGTTCAGGTTTTTGCTCTGTTTTTACTTGTGGGTGGCTATTCTCCTTCAGCTTTTGCACTAAACTGGCTAGATCAGGTTCTCCAGGGGGTGTATAAGCTCAGAGGGAGGAGCTACACTTTTAAGTGTAGTACTTTGTGTGTCCTCCGGAGGCAGAAGCTAAACACCCATGGTCTGGGTCTCCCCATACGGAACTATAAGAAAAAGAATTTACGGTAAGTAAACAAAATTCTCTTTCTTTGTCGCTCCATTGGGAGACCCAGACAATTGGGGTGTATAGCTTCTGCCTCCGGAGGCCACACAAAGTATTACACTTTAAAAAGTGTAACCCCTCCCCTCTGCCTATACACCCTCCCGTGCATCACGGGCCCATCAGTTTTTTGCTTTGTGTTGAAGGAGGCACACCATTCACGCAAGCTCCACATTTTAGTCAGCAGCAGCTGCTGACTTTATCGGATGGAAGAAAAGAGGGCCCCTAACAGGGCTCCCGGCATGCTCCCTTCTCACCCCACTCTGGTCGGCGGTGCTGTTAAGGTTGAGGTACCCATTGCGGGTACAAAGGCTGGAGCCACATGCCGTTATCCTTCCCCATCCCTTAGGGGCTCTGGGAGAAGTGGGATCCTAACCGGTCACCATGCACTGGGACCGGGCTCCCTCCGCAGCCCCTGGGGGAATCTGACGGACAGGAGACCGGGTATCATCAGGGACAGACCCTGCTTCTCTGAGGTACTCTGTGTCCCCTTGGGGACGGCGCATAGAGCGCCTGTGTAACGGACGCTGCAGCGGCTGCTGTGTGTTTTGTGTCGCCGGGACTACTGCGCCGACCGCGACTGTTTGCCGGCCGCGTTACTAAATTTAGTCCCCGGCTTTTGCGGCCTAGTACCGCATATTCCCGCCCCCGGGCCTGCCAGTCAGGGGTAAGGGCGGGACGCTAGACTGGACGTCAGCGGTGAGGGCTGGAGCATACTTAGGTATCCTCCTCCCCCCTCACTGAGCACTGTGGGGCACCAGATTCCCGCACTTTCTGAGGCACGCCCACGGCTCCCTCCTCCTCTGAGAATGCTGGCAGCCATTGTTATCAGCACTTCTGCCGGTGGAGAACTTCAGACCGAGCTCCACAGCTCTGGGAGGCCCAGGCAGGGAATCTGGTGGACACACAACCACTGAGGGCGGTCGGTAAGCCGCACCGGTTACTAGGTGCTGGCCCCCCTGGGTGCCGAAGTGTATATATATATCCATATATTGTATACATTTGCTCTGTTCGGCCGCATTATTTGCTTTTGGCTATATACCCTCACTGATTGCTCTAAGAGGAGACAACAGCATGTCGTCCGCAAAAAGCAAGGGTGCCAAGGCACAGGCTTATTTTGCAACCTGTACCTCTTGTGCGGCTATGTTACCTGCAGGTTCCACCTACCCTCATTGTGTGCAATGCTCGGCCCCTGTGACACTCACTCAGCCGGAGCCTCAGGCGCTGGTGGGACCCTCGGCCCAGGTAGAACCACCGGCTACCACTGTCCAGGTGGCAGGGACAGAGTTTGCAGGGTTGGCTGAGAAACTTTCTGAGTCACTTTCACAATCCATGGCTCAGTCTATGGATAGATGGTCTGCTAAGATACTAGAAGCTTTGCAGTCCAGACCGGTAACTCAGGCCCCGGGCACTGTTGAATCATTGCCCCCAGGCCCCCCTCGGTCGGCGCAGCAAAGTGCTCCTGGGGCGACTCCTAGGTCCCACGGTGAGGACTCCGACACGGACCGCAGTCCCAGACCGGCTAAGCGGGCTCGCTGGGAGCTTCCCTCGACTTCATCACACTGCTCAGGGTCTCAGCATGAGGACTCTCTGGAGGATGAAGCGGAGGTGGCAGATAAGGGCTCTGATCCTGACGCTGCTCTCAATCTTGATACACCTGAAGGGGACGCCATAGTAAATGATCTTATAGCGTCCATCAACCAGGTGCTAGAACTTTCTCCTCCAACTCCACCGATTGAGGAGTCAGCTTCACAGCAGGAGAAACACCAATTTAGGTTTCCCAAACGTACACGGAGTGCGTTTTTCGATCACTCCAACTTCAGAGATGCAGTCCAGAAACACCGAGCTTTTCCGGACAAGCGCTTTACTAAGCGCCTTAATGACACACGTTACCCCTTCCCCACTGACGTAGTTAAGGGTTGGGCTCAGTGTCCCAAGGTGGATCCTCCAGTCTCTAGACTGGCGGCTAGATCCATAGTAGCAGTGGCAGATGGTTCATCGCTCAAGGATGCCACTGACGGGCAAATAGAGCTCCTGATGAAATCCATCTATGAAGCCATAGGCGCGTCTTTTGCTCCGGCATTTGCAGCCGTATGGGCACTCCAAGCTATCTCAGCTTGTCTGTCTGAGACTAATGCAGTCACACGTGCCTCTACTCCGCAGGTTGTGTCTTTAACCTCTCAGGCGTCGGCTTTTTCGTCCTACACCATGAACGCCGTCCTGGACTCTGCGAGCCGTACAGCGGTAGCATCCGCCAATTCAGTGGCAGTCCGCAGGGCCATGTGGCTACGCGAATGGAAGGCAGACTCTGCTTCCAAGAAGTTCTTAACCGGTTTGCCATTTTCTGGCGACCGTCTGTTTGGCGAGCAATTGGATGAAATCATTAAACAATCCAAGGGAAAGGACTCGTCCTTACCCCAGTCCAAACCAAACAGACCTCAGCAACGGAAGATACAACCGAGGTTTAGGTCCTTTCGGCCCTCAGCCAGGTCTCAATTCTCCACGTCCAACAGGCCACAGAAGGGCCAGAGGAACTCTGATTCATGGCGGTCTAAGTCACGTCCTAAAAAGACCGCCGGAGGAACCGCCCCCAAGGCGGCCTCCTCATGACTTTCGGCCTCCCCAAACCGCATCCTCGGTCGGTGGCAGGCTCTCCCGCTTTTGCGACGCCTGGTTGCCACATGTCCAAGACCGATGGGTGAGAGACATTCTGTCTCACGGTTACAGGACAGAGCTCAGCTCTCGTCCTCCGACTCGTTTCTGCAGAACATCTCCGCCCCCCGAACGAGCCGATGCTCTTTTTCAGGCGGTGAACACTCTGAAGGCAGAAGGAGTGGTGATCCCTGTTCCCCTTCAACAATGTGGTCGCGGTTTTTACTCCAACTTGTTTGTGGTGCCAAAAAAGGACGGATCATTCCGTCCCGTTCTGGACCTCAAACTGCTCAACAGACACGTGAAAACCAGACGGTTCCGGATGGAATCTCTCCGCTCCGTCATCGCCTCGATGTCCCAAGGAGACTTCCTAGCATCAATCGACATCAGGGATGCTTATCTCCACGTGCCGACTGCACCAGAGCATCAGCGCTTCCTGCGTTTCGCCATCGGAGACGAACACCTTCAGTTCGTGGCACTGCCTTTCGGCCTGGCGACAGCCCCACGGGTCTTCACCAAGGTCATGGCAACAGTGGTGGCAGTCCTACACTCTCAGGGACACTCGGTGATCCCTTACTTAGACGATCTTCTAGTCAAGGCACCCTCCCGGGTGGCATGCCAACACAGCCTGAACACTGCTCTGGAGACTCTCCAGAGGTTCGGGTGGATCATCAATTTCCCAAAGTCAAAATTGACACCGACCCAATCGCTAACTTACCTCGGGATGGAGTTTCATACTCTCTCAGCGATAGTGAAGCTTCCGCTGGACAAACAGCGTTCACTACAGACAGGGGTGCAATCTCTCCTTCGAGCCCAGTCACACCCCTTGAGGCGCCTCATGCACTTCCTAGGGAAGATGGTGGCAGCAATGGAGGCAGTTCCATTTGCGCAGTTTCATCTGCGTCCACTCCAATGGGACATTCTCCGCAAATGGGACAGGAGGTCGACGTCCCTCGACAGGAACGTCTCCCTTTCTCGGGCAGCCAAAGCCTCTCTTCAGTGGTGGCTTCTTCCCACTTCTCTGTCGAAAGGAAAATCCTTCCTGCCCCCATCCTGGGCTGTGGTCACGACGGACGCGAGTCTGTCAGGGTGGGGAGCGGTCTTCCTCCACCACAGGGCTCAGGGCACCTGGACTCAGCCAGAGTCCTCCCTTCAGATCAATGTTCTGGAGATAAGGGCAGTGTATCTAGCCCTAAAGGCGTTCCAGCTGTGGCTGGAAGGCAGGCAGATCCGAATTCAGTCGGACAACGCCACGGCGGTGGCGTACATCAACCACCAAGGCGGCACACGCAGTCGTCAAGCCTTCCAAGAAGTTCGGCGGATTTTGCTGTGGGTGGAAGCCACAGCCTCCACCATCTCCGCAGTTCACATCCCGGGCGTAGAAAACTGGGAAGCAGACTTTCTCAGTCGCCAGGGCATGGACGCAGGGGAATGGTCTCTTCACCCGGACGTGTTTCAAGAGATCTGTTGCCGCTGGGGAACGCCGGACGTCGACCTAATGGCGTCCCGGCACAACAACAAGGTCCCGGCATTCATGGCACGGTCTCAAGATCACAGAGCTCTGGCGGCAGACGCATTAGTTCAGGATTGGTCGCAGTTTCGACTGCCTTATGTATTTCCTCCTCTGGCACTGCTGCCCAGAGTGTTACGCAAGATCAGGTCCGACTGCCGCCGCGCCATCCTCATCGCCCCAGACTGGCCAAGGAGGTCGTGGTACCCGGATCTGTGGCATCTCACGGTGGGTCAACCGTGGGCACTACCAGACCGACCAGACTTTCTATCTCAAGGGCCATTTTTCCATCTGAATTCTGCGGCCCTCAACCTGACTGTGTGGCCATTGAGTCCTGGATCCTAGCGTCTTCAGGGTTATCTCAAGAGGTCATTGCCACTATGAGACAGGCCAGGAAACCAACGTCTGCCAAGATCTACCACACGACGTGGAGGATCTTCTTATCCTGGTGCTCTGATCAGGGTTTTACTCCCTGGCCGTTTGCCTTGCCCACTTTTCTGTCTTTCCTTCAATCCGGAATGGACAAGGGTTTGTCTCTCGGCTCTCTCAAGGGACAAGTATCGGCGCTTTCCGTGTTTTTTCAAAAGCGTCTAGCCAGGCTTCCGCAGGTACGCACGTTCCTGCAGGGGGTTTGCCACATAGTCCCACCTTACAAGCGTCCGCTAGAACCCTGGGATCTTAACAGGGTGCTAACGGCTCTTCAGAAGCCACCTTTCGAGCCGATGAGGGATGTTTCTCTTTCACGCCTTTCGCAGAAGGTGGTCTTCCTAGTGGCAGTCACATCACTTCGGAGAGTGTCTGAGCTAGCAGCGCTGTCATGCAAAGCCCCCTTCCTAGTGTTTCACCAGGATAAGGTGGTTCTGCGTCCGGTCCCGGAATTTCTCCCTAAGGTGGTATCCCCTTTTCATCTCAATCAGGATATCTCCTTACCTTCTTTTTGTCCTAATCCAGTTCACCAATGTGAAAAGGATTTGCACTTGTTAGATCTCGTGAGAGCACTCAGACTCTACATTTCTCGTACGGCACCCCTGCGCCGTTCTGATGCGCTCTTTGTCCTTGTCGCTGGCCAGCGTAAAGGGTCGCAGGCTTCCAAGTCAACCTTGGCTCGGTGGATCAAGGAACCGATTCTTGAAGCCTACCGTTCTTCTGGGCTTCCGGTTCCTTCAGGGCTGAAAGCCCATTCTACCAGAGCCGTGGGTGCGTCCTGGGCATTGCGGCACCAGGCTACGGCTCAGCAGGTGTGTCAGGCGGCTACCTGGTCGAGTCTGCACACTTTCACGAAACACTATCAGGTGCATGCCTATGCTTCGGCAGATGCCAGCCTAGGTAGGCGAGTCCTTCAGGCGGCGGTTGCCCACCTGTAGGAGGGGGCCGTTTTACGGCTCTTTTTATCGAGGTATTCTTTTACCCACCCAGGGACTGCTTTTGGACGTCCCAATTGTCTGGGTCTCCCAATGGAGCGACAAAGAAGAAGGGAATTTTGTTTACTTACCGTAAATTCCTTTTCTTCTAGCTCCTATTGGGAGACCCAGCACCCGCCCCTGTTCCCTTCGGGCTGTTGTTCTTTTGTGTACACATGTTGTTCATGTTGAATTGTTCTTTGGTTCATGGTTTAGTTCTCCGAACATCCTTCGGATTGAGTTTACCTTAGACCAATTTATAAGTTTCCTCCTTCCTGCTTTGGCACCAAAACTGATGGGCCCGTGATGCACGGGAGGGTGTATAGGCAGAGGGGAGGGGTTACACTTTTTAAAGTGTAATACTTTGTGTGGCCTCCGGAGGCAGAAGCTATACACCCCAATTGTCTGGGTCTCCCAATAGGAGCTAGAAGAAAAGGAATTTACGGTAAGTAAACAAAATTCCCTTCTTTTTTAATATTACTATTATTATTAATAATAATAATAATAATTAATATTATTATTATATGAATCAATACTATTTGACAGAATATTTTCTGATTCCCACCTTTCTTCTGTCCAGAATAATCCTGGTCGGCCAGCCCCAACAATTGAGGAAATGGTTCAGATGTCAGCTGAGATTTCTGATGGGATGGCTTACCTCAATGCCAAGAAATTTGTACACCGTGATTTAGCTGCCCGCAATTGCATGGTTGCTGAGGATTTTACAGTTAAAATTGGAGGTAAATTATTGATCACATATTGTTTCATTTTATCTTTATCATAGAAGGTTCATTAGAATTTCTAAGTCAACTTTGCCTTTTATCTACTCATTAAAGAGTTCTCCGCGTGTGTGTGGGTTTGAATGTTCTCCCCTAACTTTGTGTGGTTTTCCTCCCACACCCCAAAGACCTACTGCAAGGGAATTTAGATAATGTAGAATATGCTTGGAGATAGGTAGGTAAAATAGATATTTCATTAGTTCTTGATTTATTTGTTTTTTCCTGCTCCTTTCCTCATAATGCGTTTTTGGTTGTTGTTAGTCTAACCTGCCAAATATTGTCATTGTGCTTTTTTTTTGTCTTAGATTTTGGGATGACCCGCGATATCTATGAAACTGATTATTACCGTAAGGGAGGAAAGGGTCTGCTACCGGTGAGGTGGATGTCCCCTGAATCTCTCAAAGATGGAGTATTCACCACATTTTCAGATGTCTGGTATGAACCTCAGTGTCCGCACTTTATTTCTTCTGTTAGGTTTTCTTCTCTAGAAGGTTACATAATATATATTTTAATATTTAATATATTTTAAGTTTGATTTTATAAGTTTTACAGTGAGATGTGGCCCACATCTTTATTAAAACCTGATATTGCTGATCTGTCAGGTTTTTTTATTTAAACAGTAACGCCCTAGTGAAATTTATTTATTATGTTTATTTCTTTTACTGTAGATGTAGAACCACCGGCACACAAAAAATTGCAACCATTTTTCTTTCAGGTCCTTTGGTGTAGTGCTCTGGGAAATAACAAGTTTGGCTGAGCAGCCATATCAGGGGTTATCCAACGAGCAAGTGCTCAAATTTGTTATGGATGGAGGCTTCCTTGAACGGCCAGAAAACTGTCACCCTAGACTGTAAGTTTTAAAGAGGTGCTGATCAAGAAGTACATGTACACATGAGATACATTCACACCTATTTGTCAGCTGGCAGACTTTCCTTCTTGTTTCTGATATTGTGTTGAAATCACACTGAGAATATAAGTTCTCCTTCTGATCTATTCCACTTTTGCCTGGGGAACAGCCAAAGAGATGAGGTTGACAATTGTGTCTTGCTGTTGCCAGTACAGAGTCAATTGTCATACAGCTACACACAGGATATTGAAGAGAAGGCGGGAGATATGGCTGTAGGAAGGAATGGAGATTCGTGCTATGAAGAAAAAAATACTGCCTGCATGGTCAGAAATAGAAGTTACAGTTTGCATTCTCCCCACGTTCCTTTCAGACTTAGGCTATGTGCACACGCTGCGTTTTTTTGACGCTGCGTTTTTGGCCGCTAAAAACGCACCGCGGCAAAAACGCATGCGTTTGTACCGCGATTTGGTGCGTTTTTGATCTCTGCGTTTTTCTGTGTTTTTTCCAATGCATTGCATGGGGGGGAAACGCAGAAAAACGCAGGAAAGAATTGACATGTCCATTTTATTTATTTTTTTTTTAAAGCTCAAAAACGCAGCTTAAAAAAAAAGTTGTGTGTGGACAGCAAAAATGAAAATTCATAGACTTTGCTGGGGAAGCAAAGTCATGCAGTTTTGAGGCCAAACGCACCCGAAAAACGCCACGAAAAACGCACTGTGTGAACTTACCCTTACATAGGCACATAAACACTTCAAGTAGTGGTCCCTGTAATAAATATAAAGCTATAGATTGCTAATTGGTGAAATAATGTGGGTGATATAAAAAATGAGCAGGCTATAGCATCAGTAACTCGTAGAGAATAGATTCTGCTCATATACATGACGTAAACAGAACTCGTGCTTGCTTGTCATTTTAAGTCTGTCTCCTGTTTTTCAGTCACAGTCTGATGCAGATGTGCTGGCAATATAATCCCAAGATGCGCCCCTGTTTCTTGGAGATAATTCAAATGCTGAAAGACGACCTCCATGCTAGTTTCCAAGAGGTGTCCTTTTACTACAGTGACGAGAACAAGCCTCCGGAATCCGATGATACGGACTATGATCTTGAAAATATGGAAAGCACCCCTTTGGACCCATCGTCATGCTCACTACGGGATGAAGGACCGCGAGGAAACCTCTATGAGGAACACATACCCTACACTCACATGAACGGGAGTAGGAAAAATGGACGCATTCTCTCCCTCCCACGTTCCAGCCCATCCTAACACACAGAGCTTTGCCCTCTGAAAGTTAACTACCCTCCGTCAAATCTCAGGACAGAACTGTACCCATGGCTAGAACATCAAAACACCAACGCCCTCTTCAGGTTTTGAATGTTTCATCGTCCCACTGGGTTCTTGACTGTATGGTCTTGTGTGCTTTTATTTTTTTTTTTTTATCACTTGACAGGCGGACTATTGGGCGAAACCGAAACTGTGAACAGACATAACGGAAGGAAACTCCATCCTTTTCACCTCCACTTCATTGCCTATTTATTTGCAGTGGCTTCTCATATTGGCACAGTAAATGTGTGCAATGCTAACAAGTGGGAGAGAAGTAAATGCTTTTAGATGACTAAGGCACACACACCTGACTTAATATAACTGATGCTCTATCTTTACCTGTTATGGATTAAGGGTAGCTACACCTCGGTAGAGCGATCTAAACCCAGGTCCTGGGAGTCTCTAATTCAGCTTTCCCATACAAATCAATGGGAAATAACTTGTCGAAAGAAGTGAAAATATTCTGGATATAGACCAGCCAGTTTTACCTCAAGTGGAACATCTAATATGGTGAAGTTCATGTACCTTACATGTTACCCCATCTACTCATTTTCCTGACCTGCTGAATTGTCACTACAGTAAACATATCACTTGTACATGAGGGTCATAGACTGTGCCCCTGTACACATGTTTCTTCTGCTACGAATGCGTCTACTTTATCGTTGTTCACCTTGTGGTCAAGAATCTGGAAGGTGCTGATGGGGCGTTTTTTTGCTTGTATAGCTGATACAAACCTTTTGGGATGGTTGTGATTTGTATGTCAGATATGTTTTTAATCAGACCAAAAAGGGAGCAGTCTCTTACCATCCCTTTTCCTCTGCATCACAACCTCAATTGCTTGTGTGCCACATAATCTGTACTCACAACAAAGGTTGGGTACAGTCATTGCGTTATCCTGAAAATAAGAATCAACTTTTTTAGTATCCAGAATTTTGCAAACGACCGGTCTTCATATTTTAATGTAAGGATTTTATTCATACCAGTAAGCAAGGTAACTGGTCACTAACGGCTTCTGTGGTTTGTGTAAAAGCTTCTTATATCAGGTCTTGCCTGATGTGAACTACAAGTAATATATAGCAGTTGCTTATTTTCATGTATACGCGATATATATATATTTCTTTTTTTATATATAACCTCTGATGGTAAAAAAAAATTCCCTATTACAAGGTATAATTATTGGTTAAAATGATTTCAACGACTAAATTTATGAACGGAACGAACACAAAGTATATTTATATATATTTTTTTCTGCCTTTTTTCAAAGTCAAATACCTGGATCAGAAACTTTTACATAGTACATTCTACAATTTTGCGTTATTCTGGAGATTTCTTTATTTTAGGTGTGTTGGAATTTATTGGAAATGTTTTTGGTTGAACACACAACATTGTAAAAGATGCACCTTGTATTAATGTGAGACAAAAGGGCAGTAATAATATTCACTCTTTAGCTCATTTATTGTCATAGCTCCTTGGGTTAGTAACGTCATTACAATGCTTTGTGAAAAATGTAGGCGTACACATTAGGGCAAAGTTGAAAGAATACAGCGATTTTGGCAAGACCGCCTGGCTATCTCAATACGGGGAGCAACTGCTTCTCCCTGACACAGAGGAAACTAAGGATCAGCCATGATAAATTTTAATGGCGTTCCTTTGTTTTCACAGGAGAGAAGTTGCCGATGGCGTTGTCTGGCCATAGCCCACTATTCCCCTACTCACTGTAAGCTCATGCACTCTTTGTAACTGAGCGCGCATGTGTGTTTTGAAGAAAAAGCTGTTTAGACTGTATGGGCACCTTTTAGTCACCTATTATCAAAAACCAACATAAAATAATGGGATTGTAAGCTTGCCAGTGCTGCCAATGTAGCACAGTTTATTAGAATGCCACTTTTCATAGCTTTTTGTATAGTTCTAGAGTAGACTATTTGTATGCGTTCATTCTCACATTACTGTGTATAGTCTCTAGTGTTATGATGTGCACCTGAATTTGGTGGTGTCCTCTTAAGCATTCATGTATGGCACTTTGCCCAATTCAACCCTTGTTTTTGTACTATAAAGTCCTCTTATTGAGCGCTACTGCTTTCCCAGATATTTCTCTTTTCACATGTAATTAACCTATTCTTTGTATATTTCCTTATTACTACACCTGCTGTTATGTTGTACTTTTGATCTGCGCTGCTGGAACCATCTACAGGATTACGTAGGTCCATAAAACCCTCTACAGTTGTAGAATACGGTGTTTAGTAAGGCCCTGTTCACACTGCGTTTTCTGACCAAGTTTCCCTAAAAATGTAATTTAGACAAACCCTCGATCTGACCGTGACACGACGGGAGGTCAAGTGAACTAAAATTGTGGGCTTTTGTTTTTTCTAAGTGTCCTTTTATTAAGATGGGCACCGAAATGTAGACAACTTTTCTTCGCCAGTGTGAACAAAAGTACGTTTTCAGAAATTGAACTCTGTTCATATCACTGCAGGATACGGCCCTTTTAGTGTTTCCATTTTTGGAAGAATTTGGCTCAAGCGGAACTCCTGAAATGCAGAAAATGCCATGTGAAAAGGGCCTTCCCTTCTCCTTTATGTCCTGTATCGGACTTATAAACGCTGGTACTTCAGTCTATACACAGTCTAACTTTCCTTATGGAAATCACGTGAGAAGTTTGTATTGCGGATTAAACACAACTTGTCTATGAGGTTGAACTTGGTACCACCAGTTGGAGTGTAAGAAGTTGAGTTGTGTGCCGTTGTGTGGCAGACTGTCATGGACTACTTTTGTGTCCAGGTTTGTACTCGTTCCAACAATGGAAGACAAATCTTCTGTAAGTAGATGGCAGAGGTATGCTGCTTTCTGTTCATAGCTTTCTCATGTGTTCTTTTTTTTCTATATCATTGTCTTGTCTTTTGTAGGGACTTATCTGAGGAATAACGGTATATTTTCCACTATGTACAAAAAAAATAAAAAATCCCCCAACTGTTTTGTTAACACTACCACACTTCACTTTTCTACTAATATACTTAACAGGTCGCCTATTAGACAATCTTAAAGGTAAAGAAATAGTATTCAAATAGTATTCAACATTGCTAGAACTGATCTTTAGGTCGCCTGAAATGATACCTTCTATGAAATCGGTTAGTTTCCACTGCTGTCTGCCATTCTTTTATTGTAAAAGTCCCATTATTTCATGACAACATTCAGCCTTTTTTACAGTGCCTAAATTCTTCATTACGCCCTAATATATGTATGATTCATCCCCGCCCCTATCAAAAATAAAACTTTAAAAAAAATCCTTGTAGTAAAAATATATATATATAATAAAAAATAAAATAACAAAAAAACATTAAAAGGTAAAATAAAAATTACAAAAAAATACACTACACGTTTAGTGGAAATGGCAGAAATAATCGTATATATTGTTAAGTTACTTTTTGTAATTCTACAGATTTTTCTTAAGAGAAAATTGTATTTATTTTAATATAATGAAGATCACTGTACAGAAATTAGCTTTGATAGTAAAAAAAAAAAAAATAAAAATCTCATTTTCTCTCTATAAATATATATATATGATAAGCGCATGTACATTTTTTTTTTTAATGGATGTGAGAGGCTGGAGGAACGTAATTTTATTTTTAATCTGTGTTTTGTGTTAGCACACTATCTACCTCAATATATTGTACATCGATAAAGTTAACCCCTGTTGTGCTGGAAGACAAGGGTATTTATTAAAGCACCTCAAGATTTTTAATTTTTTTTTTTTTCCATGTTAAGAACTCTGTGTAGTCAGAGGGACAAAAATGGTTGAAAGAATCAGTCTGGGCTGTGAGCACTCCAGCATGTAACCCATTCTAGGATTTGGCAATCTTTAAGTTATTCATCCATAAAAGAGAAATGTTCAACATTTCAATGATAATGTTTTTGTAAATGGCTATTGATATTGAAATTCCGTATATTGATTCGGTTTGATAACAAAAAAAAAGTCAAGATGTTTTCTCTGTATATCACAAAATCCCTCAGACAGACCGTTATATATAGTGTATAACTTGTATGGTTAATTTTTTGGGCCAGTGGAGATTACCATGCTTTTATTCACCAATATCAACCTGTATATGCTTCTATATTTTTCAGATGTATTTTAGGTTCTTTTTGTTCTGTTTTTGTGTTTTGGTTTTTTTTTTTTGTTTTTTTTTTAAATGGCAGATGGCCCCAGTTTTTAATATGACTTAGAAATCTTAATTGTGGTTAGGTAAATTTTGTAATTTTAATGACTTTTAATTGAAAATAGCACACATAGTGCATGAATTTCGTGCAAAATAGAAATGCATTTTTCTATATTACTTTTTTTTTCTATCTTTCTTAAAGCGAAAAGTCATATTTTCCACTAAAATGTATAAATCGTAGAAAAAATGTCAGACATACATACATTCATTCATTTTGAGACGGTTCAATGTACATTTGCGCAAGAAAATTAGCAGCAAGCAATGAATCGGCTTAAAACATTTGGAAACTCCAAAGTATGCCCACAATGATGAATTTAAAAAGAAAACAAAACAGTTGAACACTTTTATAAAATATACTTTAAAAACAGAACAAAGTAAAGGATAGGGTGCCCCCACCCCCCAAAAAAAGCACCAAAAACTAGATAAAAAAGGCACATTAAATAATGAATTGGACACATAGTGTTTTAAATAAGGTTTTCATTTTGTAATTTTTAAATTTGACTTAATTTGGAAAAAAAAAAAATTGTATCAGGAGATCTGACACATCTATTTTTTTTTTTTTTATTCTACTCTGCTGCCAAGTAGACTCAAATTCCTTATATCATAAAGCCACCCATAGATGCATGGCCCAAAATCACATTCTGAGCGGACATTGCTCAGAGATCTTGTTTCCACTATCCTTGGTAAAGGGCCATTGATATAAATGATGAATTATTTAGACTACTGTGCCGTTTTTCTTAAAGAGGTTGTGCACTACTTGTACAATCCCTTCTAATGTTGTATACCCCTGTTTTAAAGTAAATAAAACAAAGACAGGTACTCTTCTCCTCCACCAGCACCATACCAGCAATGTTGAGCTCTTGCTCTCCAGGCACTGGCGTGACATGGTTATGAAGCGTGAACTCTGCACCTAGTCAGTGCTCACTAGTGGGCACACCTTGAAGCTCGGACATCCCAGCAGGGAGATGTAGTCCACGCAACCCATTCGCAGCTGCAGTGCTCATAATGTCACCCAAGTATTGGGAGACCCAATGTCTGAGTGGGCGAATACCTGTTGTGTTTTTAGGGTTTTTTTTTTAATTATTTTAAGAGGGGGAACATAGCATCTCTAAATGGTTTGGCCAAGTAGCAGACCGACCTTTTTTAGAGGTTGCCCTGCACTTCAGTAAACATGTCAGCCCATTTATTCTGAAACGTGGCATATATCTGAGTGTACAGATTCCACTGGATACAATTTTGTCTCTCAGCCATCTGCTTACCTGTCTTCAGAGCATAACATGAGGTATTAGACATTTTTCACTATTCTACATGCTAATATAAGAACTCTCCCACAGCTAAATCGCGTTGTTCTTATTACATTTTCAAGGTCAAACACCTTAGTAATTTTACATCCAGTCTTACATGACAGAGACTTGGAACTGTCCCGTGAGTTAATAAATTAGCCATTATTTTATACTTAAGACAATTTATGTATTTCTTTTATAGGGTAAAGAAAACTTATTGGGTTGCAAATACCTCTCGAGGGGTATAACAAATGAACAAGAAGGCACTTCTCTTCACCTTAGTTCTATTGCGTATTGTCCAAGAACTTCCCACCCTTTTAGTAATAAAGTACATCTTTCTTTAAATCTCCAATCCTCCCCTCTTTCCAATTGAAGTCTCGCTTTCCCCATAGTCTCTTTCACTTTTTCTTTCTTTATTACAAGGAAATAAACAGGGTGTTCTGCACTTATATCAGCATGGCCACTTTAATTTACACATGATCTTTTTTGATCATGAATGCAAGAAGACATGATTTGAGTCTGCTAGAATTCTGCATGCCTAGCTACAGATTCTTTACCAAAAAGCAGTCCGCATAATGGCCAATGGTCAAGATTTTCGACAGATAATTGATCTACAAATAGATTTCATGTCTTTTGCATAAGTATTAACATCTACGTTCACCAAGTTTGACTAATATAAAATAGTCCATTTTGGGGATATTTTTCAGAAAAATAATAGTGATGAGCTAGTACTACCGTGCTCGAGTGCTCGGTACTCTTAATGAAGAGGTCGGAGGTTTGGATGGACTCTACTTCGGTTCCAAGTATAATGGAAGGCAATGGGGAACTAAAGCATTTTTCCAGAAGATTTTTCCATTATACTCTGTACACTAGTCGAGCCCGTCCGAGCATCCAACTGCTTGTTATGAGTACCGAGCACCCGAGCATGGGAGTGCTCACTCAGCACTAATAAAGAACTACTATGATAATGACATTGTATGTGAATTATAGTACCTATAAATGGTTTGAGACATATACACTGCAGTGCTATATGTGACGATGTAGCAACACGTGCACTGTTAGGGTGCTGTGACTATATCAAATACTTAATTTCAGTTTTCTGTAACTGATGTGAAAAGATTATTTTTTTTATAATACATCTAAGAAAAAAACAACCAGCAGGCCCTTTATAATTATGGCTCTTTACTTGCTATCAGAGGTCCCAGTGCAGCGTAATACACATCAAAGGGAAAGTCACATTTTTGGGTTTTTTCTCTGTACTTTCCGACAATGGTTTTATGTTCATGAGGTGCATACTCAAGCTGAATTGTTCTTGCTGGGGAAAATCTGAAACTCTTTTTGAGCACATAGGTAGCCATATGAAATAAACATGGAAAGCACCATCAGTAACGTTTCTTGGAAACTGCTACTTTACGGGAGGGCAATTAAAATAAGATGCATGTTACATTCCCTCTAAATGTTTTAAGTGAACAGTCACTGTTGCTGTGATCAGAAATTGGTTCCTAATTTTTACTATTGTTTTATTTTAAGGAGGGTATGTTTTAGTTTCCTCTTTTTCCCTCATTTTTTTAAAATTAATATTATTTATTACATGCTGGGTACCTGTTTTTAAGCTCTTTGCCATAAATCCGTAAGTGCGCCAGAATTTTAGGACAAGAACAGGTAATAATTTAGGTTTTGCTAAAGGATGAAATCCTGAGGCTTTAATTACAAGGAATATTCCTTGAAAAGCCGCAGTAGTCTAACAGACTCATTGTATTTTTTCATAGTGCAGATAAAAGCAGATTTTAGTTTTTGCTTTTAAAAATATAAAAGAATGCCAGTGATTAAATTGGCTGTATCGACTTTATGCATTTTCTGTTGTTTCTGAGCTAACCAGTGAGCACAGCCTGAATTGTTTAAAGCATTTGATGATTTTTATTTTTCCTGAATGTTGTGCGTTCCAATCCACGATATTGTGGTATTGGGTGTGAAGAGTTTTTCCTTCACAGTACTGCAGCTTTTTAATTGATTGCATGTGGTACCCGGGAGCGTCTTTCTTGCAAAGTTATGTTAAGTGCTTGTATTGTTGCAGTATAATTAATGTGAATGTAATTATAATTATTTTTAATGTTTTTTTGTTTTTTTGTTTTTTTTCCGCCGGTTGATATTAGCTTATTAGAAAATAGAAAAAGAAAATACAGATTTACCTCTTGGATCTTTTAATTAAAACGTCAACAAGATGTTGCTAGTTGTGCATTTTTATTTTTTTTTTCTAGTGTGGCCAAAGTCGCCTCTACTTCCCGTATGATCTTGTGAAAGTGAGGCACGTGGCTGATTTCATCTGTTCACTGCTCATATACTTTAGCAGAGTATGTTAATAATTTACTTGTGTTGCCTCCTGATATAGGCCTTAACTGATCTCTCCTCCAACTTTTAATGTGGAAAAATTGGCTATAGGCTGTTTGTTTTTTCCCCCCCAAAAGGAGAGCACTGAAAATCTCTGTGATCAATACTTTTTTCTCTATGTATATCTATTATATCTCTGTTAAAGGAAAACGCCAAGCAAACTGATCCAATATCGTGCTCGTGCAGGGCCTGAGGGGATAGTGCATGACTCGGGAATTATTTTCTTGTCCTCGAGATCCTTCTATTGCTCTGCCGCTCTGGTCTTATGCCGTCATACGTAATGTATCGGTTTCCTTATGGCTGATTTCACATCTCCGGTATTTTACCGGAAGCTGTATCCGGCACAAATGCAGTACAGTTACATTCATTTACAATGGCAGCGCGGTATCATGCGGACACATGCTTCATACACAACCATATGTGTCTGCATGGTGTCACGCTTCCATTGTAAATTAATGTAAGTATACTGCATTTGTGCTGGATCTGGCTTTCGGCAAAATACCGGAGATGTGAAACCAGCTTTAAACACCAGAATAATGTCCAATGCAACATTATATTTTTTTAATTGTTTTACCCTTCCTGTCATAATTTTATGTAAAGTTGCACCTTATGAGAAATATTTTGCTTTTTCCCTTACATTAATCTTCCCCCAAGGACATAAAATTAACTTCTTTTCACTGTCTGTTACTGGAAAGGAATTACATCATTTAGGGGAAGTGCCACTAAACAGAAATTCAGATAGTTTGATTACTAAATGTGAACAGGAAGCCCCCTTCCATGTTATCGGCAGACTTGCATTATCCTTACTGCCTATACCTAGATGCCTACAAGTTGTCAAACTACTGGCCCCAAAGGGAAAAATTGTGGTCAATTTGGAATAATTCAGAAATCAGCGTGGCAATATGCTGATTGTGCCGTATGAAATCGAACTCTGGCCAAAATACACAGCTTCATTTACTTGTCTTCATAGCCTCCCTTCCTGTTACATGGACAACTGCTGCTTGGCTGTTAACATGTATTCTTTAAAATTGCTGTCGATTTTTGAATACCATTAAGGATATATACTACCTATTCAATAGTACCTTGTATTTCATGGAAACCAGATTACATTCGTATAAGGGTCTCTTCTTTTGGTTTTCATTTAGATTTTTTTTTTCCCCTCCAATTTTTCCTGCCAAGAGACCAAATGTGTGACCTTTTTGGATATTTTGTGTAACATCACAGATTGTGCTCCCCATGTGTGACAAAAATGTTCAGATTATCAGGAGTCTCAAGCATTCTGGATGACAACTGTTAAGGTCGCATCTAGTGTCTTAATAACACTAGAAGTCCCAGAAATTTCGAGCTCCATAGGGTTCTGTCAAGGGAGGAATTTGGGTGAAGACTGCTAATGGAGTCTGTTCTTTGGGATATCCACAGACGGTGCTGTGAACAGACTCCATTAGCAGTTATCACCCAAATTCCTCCCTTGACAGTTCCAATGGTAGAAATGTTAAATTACCCCTCTCTGGGACTTCTAGTGTTAATATATATGTTAAGACAAACTACAGCTATACTTTTATTGTAACAGCTGACCCATTAAAGTAGCCATGGACATTAGATATTTGTTGACTGATTTAGCCAATTTTGGTGAGATTTGGCAATATCTCATCTAACGCCTATGGGTACCATAGGCTTCATTCACATTACATTGTTCAAGCATGGATGTCTCTGTTCCCTGGTTTTATATAAACTCATAGTTTTCTTTATTTTTAGTGTCATAAATCAGTAAAAAAAAACAACCGGAGGGCCTTGTGATATTAAAAGGCAAAAAAAGGTCCATTTGATTTAATATTGTTAAGCATTTTCTTTACATTAAAACAAGGGGAACAAAGATGTGAGGTGGAATGACCTAGTGTGGATGTAGCTGTGATCTCCCAAGAGTTTCCTTTGGCTCAATTATCTTTGTGCTTCACTGAATCATCACTACTATTTATCTGTGTGCTGCTATCAGTCCAAGTACCCATAAACCGTGGACACTGATATTATTTATAATTATCCTTGGATGTTAACTAGAAATGTTGTCTTGTGAATTATTGGCTTTCGGCCTCATCTCACTCACTGCCTTTCTTCATTCTGCATCTTTAATGACTATAAATGTGATCTGTGTAAATTAAGCATTTGGGATTTATTTTTTTTAACAATTTCAATGTTAAAGGCCTGTAGCATTTGACTTGGATTGGTTATTCTAAGACCGGTTTTGCTCGGCTGTGATGCTGCTGCACTTAGGCATTCTTATTAAAGTTGCAACATTTGCCTTCCCTGTGGTTCTACTGAACATTATTACTATAAAATATTGTTTTTTTTGGAAACGTGGGGGTCTTGGATTTGATGTATTTCAGATGCTACATACAACTGCATCACAAAAGTGTGAAACCTGCCTGACTCTGCAATGTTCCTGCCAATCACAATTAATGTATTGTCACTTTCTGTTTCGCCTCTTCACTACTTTTTGTAGTAAATGGGTTGTTTTTTTGTTTGCTGCTTGTTTGTGCTTAAACCCTGAGAAAATGTTATTTTTACCTTCTATTCCTCCCTTCCCACCGTCATCAAATACCTCATTTTAACTCTTCATAAGCTGCCAGAGGAGACTTGTAAGGTTTAACCTTTTTTTTTCTCGCTCTCTCTGGTAGGGAAGTGGTTAAAATTCAATGTAAGGATCAAAAAAAATAATAAAAAAAATAAAAAAGTATGTCTATGTGCCATGGTTTATGAAAAGGAAATTGAAAAAAATGTAAACATAAAGAATAATATAAGAAAAGTTAAAAAAAAATAAAAAAAAATTAGAAAATAAAAAAGCGGTTTATTTTTTCAATGTTTTCATATTAGAGCTAAAACCGTCATGTACAGAAAATATCTTTGACTATTAAAAGGAAACGTGCGGAGTGTAAATTATTCAACAATTAACTGTTTATATAAAAATTATTAAATAAATTTATCCAAGAGTATCTTTGTCTGGTGTGATTTATTGCTTTGAATATTTACTGAATACACACACTTACGATGCTGCCATGTCAGACTGTACTCTTTAGGGTCATTTCAGACACTTGTGTTTTTAACCGTATTTTTCGGACTATAAGACGCACCGGACCATAAGACGCACCCTGATTTTAGAGGAGGAAAATAGGAAAATAAAATTTTAAGCAAAAAATGTGTTCATGACACACTTATGGGGCGAGGATCTGCTGCTGACACTGTTATGGGGTAATGTCCCCAAATTTTTTACTAAAGTACCCCAGCCTGGTAATGATCCTCCTGCCTTGTATATACAGTATATGTCCCTCATCCTGGTATAGCCCCCGTCCTGCTATATACCGTCATCCTGGCATATGGCCGCATCCTGCTATATACTGACATATGGCCGCATCCTGCTATATACCCCATCCTGGCATATGGCCCCATCCTGCTATATACCTCCATCCTGCTCATATACCCCCATCCTGCTCATATACCCCCATCCTGCTCATATACTCCTATCCTGCTCATATACTCCCATCTTGCTCATAATATACCCCCATCCTGCTCATATACCCCCATTCTGCTCATAATATACCCCCATACTGCTCATAATATATCCCCATCCTGCTATATACCCTTATACTGCTCATAATATACCCCCATCCTGCTCATATACTCCCATCCTGCTCATAATATACCCCTCCCTATCCTGCTCATAATATACCCCCATCCTGCTATATACCCTTATACTGGTCATAATATACCCCCATCCTGCTCATATACCCCCATCCTGCTCATATACCCCCATCCTGCTCATAATATACCCCTCCCTATCCTGCTCATAATATACCCCCATCCTGCTATATACCCTTATACTGGTCATAATATACCCCCATCCTGCTCATATACCCCCATCCTGCTCATATACTCCTATCCTGCTCATATACTCCCATCCTGCTATATACCCCCATCCTGCTCATATACCCCCATCCTGCTATATACCCTTATACTGCTCATAATATACCCCCATCCTGTTCATATACTCCCATCCTGCTATATACCCCCATCCTGCTCATATACCCCCATCCTGCTCATATACCCCCATCCTGCTCATAATATACCCCTCCCTATCCTGCTCATAATATACCCCCATCCTGCTATATACCCTTATACTGGTCATAATCTACCCCCAACCTGCTCATATACCCCCATCCTGCTCATATACTCCTATCCTGCTCATATACTCCCATCCTGCTATATACCCCTATCCTGCTCATAATATACCCCCATCCTGCTATATACCCTTATACTGCTCATAATATACCCCCATCCTGCTATATACCCTTATACTGGTCATAATATACCCCCATCCTGCTCATATACTCCCATCCTGCTATATACCCCCATCCTGCTCATAATATACCCCCATCCTGCTATATACCCTTATACTGGTCATAATATACCCCCAACCTGCTCATATACCCCCATCCTGCTCATATACTCCTATCCTGCTCATAATATACCCCCATCCTGCTCATAATATATCCCCATCCTGCTATATACCCTTATACTGCTCATAATATACCCCCATCCTGCTCATATACTCCCATCCTGCTATATACCCCCATCCTGCTCATAATATACACCGCTCTATCCTGCTCATAATATACCCCCATCCTGCTATATACCCTTATACTGGTCATAATATACCCCCATCCTGCTCATATACCCCCATCCTGCTCATATACTCCCATCCTGCTATATACCCCCATCCTGCTCATAATATACCCCCATCCTGCTATATACCCTTATACTGGTCATAATATACCCCCAACCTGCTCATATACCCCCATCCTGCTCATATACTCCTATCCTGCTCATAATATACCCCCATCCTGCTCATAATATATCCCCATCCTGCTATATACCCTTATACTGCTCATAATATACCCCCATCCTGCTCATATACTCCCATCCTGCTATATACCCCTATCCTGCTCATAATATACACCTCTCTATCCTGCTCATAATATACCCCCATCCTGCTATATACCCTTATACTGGTCATAATATACCCCCATCCTGCTTATAATATACCCCCATCTTGCTATATACCCTTATACTGCTCATAATATACCCTCATCCTGCTATATACCCCCATCCCGCTCATAATATACCCCCATCCTGCTCATAATATACCCCCATCCTGCTATATACCCTTATACTGCTCATGATATACCCCCATCCTGCTCATATACTCCCATCCTGCTATATACCCCCATCCTGCTCATAATATACACCGCTCTATCCTGCTCATAATATACCCCCATCCTGCTATATACCCTTATACTGGTCATAATATACCCCCATCCTGCTCATATACCCCCATCCTGCTCATATACTCCCATCCTGCTATATACCCCCATCCTGCTCATATACTCCCATCCTGCTATATACCCCCATCCTGCTCATAATATACACCTCTCTATCCTGCTCATAATATACCCCCATCCTGCTATATACCCTTATACTGGTCATAATATACCCCCATCCTGCTTATAATATGCCCCCATCTTGCTATATACCCTTATACTGCTCATAATATACCCTCATCCTGCTATATACCCCCATCCCGCTCATAATATACCCCCATCCTGCTCATAATATACCCCCATCCTGCTATATACCCTTATACTGCTCATGATATACCCCCATCCTGCTCATATACCCCCTTCCTGCTCATATACCCCCATCCTGCTCATATACCCCCATCCTGCTCATAATATACCCCCATCCTGCTCATATATCCCCATCCTGCTCATAATATACCCTTCCCTATCCTGCTCACAATATACCCCCATCCTGCTATATACCCTTATACTGGTCATAATATACCCCCATCCTGCTCATATACTCCCATCCTGCTATATACCCCCATCCTGCTCATAATATACCCCCATCCTGCTCATAATATACCCCCATCCTGCTCATATACCCCCATCCTGCTCATATACTCCCATCCTGCTATATACCCCCATCCTGCTCATAATATACCCCCATCCTGCTATATACCCTTATACTGGTCATAATATACCCCCATCCTGCTTATAATATACCCCCATCTTGCTATATACCCTTATACTGCTCATAATATACCCTCATCCTGCTATATACCCCCATCCCGCTCATAATATACCCCCATCCTGCTCATAATATACCCCCATCCTGCTATATACCCTTATACTGCTCATGATATACCCCCATCCTGCTCATATACCCCCTTCCTGCTCATATACCCCCATCCTGCTCATATACCCCCATCCTGCTCATAATATACCCCCATCCTGCTCATAATATACCCCCATCCTGCTCATATATCCCCATCCTGCGCATAATATACCCCTCCCTATCCTGCTCACAATATACCCCCATCCTGCTATATACCCTTATACTGCTCATAATATACCCTCATCCTGCTATATACCCCCATCCCGCTCATAATATACCCCCATCCTGCTCATAATATACCCCATCCTGCTATATACCCTTATACTGCTCATGATATACCCCCATCCTGCTCATATACTCCCATCCTGCTATATACCCCCATCCTGCTCATAATATACACCGCTCTATCCTGCTCATAATATACCCCCATCCTGCTATATACCCTTATACTGGTCATAATATACCCCCATCCTGCTCATATACCCCCATCCTGCTCATATACTCCCATCCTGCTATATACCCCCATCCTGCTCATATACTCCCATCCTGCTATATACCCCCATCCTGCTCATAATATACACCTCTCTATCCTGCTCATAATATACCCCCATCCTGCTATATACCCTTATACTGGTCATAATATACCCCCATCCTGCTTATAATATGCCCCCATCTTGCTATATACCCTTATACTGCTCATAATATACCCTCATCCTGCTATATACCCCCATCCCGCTCATAATATACCCCCATCCTGCTCATAATATACCCCCATCCTGCTATATACCCTTATACTGCTCATGATATACCCCCATCCTGCTCATATACCCCCTTCCTGCTCATATACCCCCATCCTGCTCATATACCCCCATCCTGCTCATAATATACCCCCATCCTGCTCATATATCCCCATCCTGCTCATAATATACCCTTCCCTATCCTGCTCACAATATACCCCCATCCTGCTATATACCCTTATACTGGTCATAATATACCCCCATCCTGCTCATATACTCCCATCCTGCTATATACCCCCATCCTGCTCATAATATACCCCCATCCTGCTCATAATATACCCCCATCCTGCTCATATACCCCCATCCTGCTCATATACTCCCATCCTGCTATATACCCCCATCCTGCTCATAATATACCCCCATCCTGCTATATACCCTTATACTGGTCATAATATACCCCCATCCTGCTTATAATATACCCCCATCTTGCTATATACCCTTATACTGCTCATAATATACCCTCATCCTGCTATATACCCCCATCCCGCTCATAATATACCCCCATCCTGCTCATAATATACCCCCATCCTGCTATATACCCTTATACTGCTCATGATATACCCCCATCCTGCTCATATACCCCCTTCCTGCTCATATACCCCCATCCTGCTCATATACCCCCATCCTGCTCATAATATACCCCCATCCTGCTCATAATATACCCCCATCCTGCTCATATATCCCCATCCTGCGCATAATATACCCCTCCCTATCCTGCTCACAATATACCCCCATCCTGCTATATACCCTTATACTGGTCATAATATACCCCCATCCTGCTCATATACTCCCATCCTGCTCATATACTCCCATCCTGCTATATACCCCCATCCTGCTCATAATATACCCCCATCCTGCTCATAATATACCCCCATCCTGCTCATATACCCCCATCCTGCTATATACCCTTATACTGCTCATAATATACCCCCATCCTGCTCATATACCCCCATCCTGCTATATACCCCAATCCTGCTCATATACCCCCATCCTGCTCATAATATACCCCCATCCTGCTATATGCCCTCATCCTGCTATACACACCCATCCTGGTATATGGCCTGCATCCTGTGGCACAAAAAAATTAAATAAACGTTCATACTCACCTTGCCTCACTCCCTGCAGCATCGCTCCTCCTCCGTCTGTGCCAGCAGCACCGCTGGAGTGTGGAGCCGGCCACGATCCCTGCAGCATTACGATGTCCTCCTGTCTGTGCCGGCCGCGGCTGTGTGTGGAGAGTAGCAGTGTGCATAGCTATGACGTCATCGCTGTGCTCACGTGTCCACACACAGCTGCGGCCGGCAGAGACAGGAGGACATTGCGATGCTACTCGGATCGTTGCCGGCTCCACACAGGTCAGCGGCGCTGCTGCTGACACAGACGGAATGAGGAGCGATGCTGCGTGGAGTGAGGAAAGGTGAGTATGAACGTTTATTTTTTGTGTGCCACAGGATGCGGCCATACACCAGGATGGGTGTGTATAGCAGGATGAGGGCATACACCAGGATGGGGTATATTATGAGCAGGATGAGGGCATACACCAGGATGGGGTATATTATGAGCAGGATGAGGGTATATAGCAGGATGCGGCCATATGCCAGGAAGGGGTATATAGCAGGATGGGAGCACATACCAGGATGGCAGTATATTTCAGGATGGGGGCTATAGCAGGGTGAGGGACATATATATACAAATCAGGAGGATCATTTACAAGGCAGGAGGATCATTACCAGGATGGGGTACCTTAGTAGAGAATTTGGGGACATTACCCCCATAACAGTGTCAGCAGCAAATCCTCGCTCCATAACAGTGTGTCATGACCACATTTTTTGCTTAAAATTTTATTTTCCTGCTCTAAAACCAGGGTGCGTCTCATGGTCCGGTGCGTCTTATAGTCCGAAAAATACGATGTGTGTGTATATATATATGTGTATATACATACATACATACATACACACATACATACATACATACATACATACACACATACACACAGTGTGTCCACCCATATCCTGTCCACCGCCATTAACTTGAGAACGGCGGCAGCTATAGGTATAGAAGTGGTGTCTAGGTATAGTAAAGTAGCCATGCTCTACGCAATGAAACCACCTATAGCGCCACCTGGTGGAAAACAATGGAGTTAGCATTTTTATCTTGAAAACTGAATGAGATAGAGAAAAAAAGTGAATTAAAAAATTGTAGGGCATCATCAATTCAATACGAATCGACACCTTGCATACAGAAATGCTATGATATGAAACCCATGACACCCCCACCCCCCCCAAACCAAATCATTGAATGGTTGTCACGCATATGGCGCTCATTTAACTTTGATGCTCAAAGTGGCCACCATTAGCTGCAATGCACATCTGGACTCTGGACAGCATACTGTATCTTGCTGCACGTTGTACAATATGGTAGGTGACACGTTTGCACAAGCATCTGTGATACGTCGTCGTAGATCCTGCAATGTTGATGGAGGAGTCACATACACCTGCTGTTTGATGTGAGCTCACAGAAAGAAGTCCAATGGGGTCAGGTCAGGTGAGTGTGGAGGCCACTGCACGCAACCACCATACCCAATGACTTGTAGGAAAGTCTACATGAGGTATCGCTTCACGTCCGCAGCCTTGTGAGTTTTACACGTTCTAATCATAGCAGTTCTGTATGCAAGGTGTCGATTCGTATTGAATTGATGATGCCCTACAATTTTGTATTCCACTTTTTTCTCTCTCTTGTTCCGTTAAAAAAACCAAAACTATATATTAAAACTTTTTTGATAGAGTAAAATATGAAAATACTTAAAAAGTTTTGTTATTTTCCCCTTTAATACACTAGGGGGAGCAGCTGCTGAAATTTGACATGAAAACCTAGTGTACAGCTAGCTCACATAACAACTGCAGTACATGTGGGCAGCATCTGCTCATGTCCGATGTCCCCTCAATTCTGTTAGTTGGTGGTGCTGGGGTTAGATACTCACTGTACCACATATATTGGGATTGGATACAGGGCTCGGTGTTGTATATCACACGATGGGATAAGATACAGAGGCTGCATCATGTGCTCAGATTGGATGTGGAGTGTATCACAAAAGGTAGGATTAGATATGTGTGGCCTGCTCTGTCCATTTTTGGGAACAGTAGTGTAAGGTTTGACCTACTCCATCCACTTCTATGGGAGGAGTAGTATAATGTGTGACCCTGCTCCCTCCACATGTATGGGAGTAGTAGTGTAATATGTAACTCCCCACTTCCATGGCAGCAGAAGTGTAATGTGTGACCCCACCACATACACTTCTATAGGAGCAGTATTAAAACGTGCAAATCCGATATATCCACTTCTACGTGAGTGGTAGTGTAATGTGTGACCCCTTACTGCGTTCATTTCTATGTGCTCAGTGGTGTAATGTGTGACCCCTCCCCAAATCGCTACATCAAGTTCTATAGAAGCAGTAATGTTAGGTGTGACCCACTGCTCCATCAAATTCTATGGAAGCAGTAGTGAAATGTCCCACCCCTCCATCCACTTCTATGGGACCTTAAGTGTAATGTGTGACCCCTCCACTCTACACTACTACTTCATAGACCATAAAAGTGGACGTAGAGAGGAAGGGTCACACATTACACTTAAGCTCCCATAGAAGAGGATGGAGGGGTGTGACATTTCACTACTGCGTCCACAGAAGTGGACGCTTCGGGGTCACATTACACTACTACACTAGACCATAGAAGTGGACGTAATGTGTGACCCTGCATTGTTCACTTCTATAGAAGCAGTTGTGTAATGTGTGACCCAACGCTCTGTGGAAGCAGTAGAGTAATTTGTATCACATGCTGGGATTGAATGCGCAGTGTGTTACGTGCTGCGATTAGATACACATCTCTGTGGGCTGTATTGCATGATGTGCATTAGCTTTGCGGTACTTCGGGATGTACCACACAATATGGACATTAGATACATGACACTTTATGACAAATGATGGGCATCGGATACGCAGCTCTGGGTTGTATCATACAGGTCAGGCTGTCGAACACTATGGGGAGATAAGGTATGCACACCAGTGACCATGTAAGCGGAATACATGTAATAGCAGAAACTGCTGTGTGAATACTGACTTGAAAAATCCAATAGCTATATGTAAGAGTGAAAATGTGAAAAATGGAATCTGCATTACTGCCATGAACATATGAATCAAGAGAAATTTAGCTACTGAATTGATCAATGCAATAGAGCCCCAACACTACGCCAAAGTATTTCTCTACGTTGGGGGTCCCTAGCTTGTGTGTGTCCTCTTATGCAGTTAAAAAACCTACCGTGTATGGGAAGCTGAGACCCAGGCTATTTATGCGTATGATATGGATTGGCAATAGGTGTGGTTGGGGAGGGTTCACAAACGAAAAAATACTAACAAATAGGAATAACGTTTGGAACACCATTCTAAATCTGAACTGGGTGCAAAAACCTAAAAAACATCACTATGGGGAGATAAGGTATGCACACCAGTGACTATGTAAGGGGAATACATGAAATAGCAGAAACTGCTGTGTGAATACTGACTTGAAAAATCCAATAGCTATATGTAAGAGTGAAAATGTGAAAAATGGAATCTGCATTACTGCCATGAACATATGAATCAAGAGAAATTTAGCTACCGAATTGATCAATGCAATAGAGCCCCAACACTACGCCAAAGTATTTCTCTACGTTGGGGTCCCTAGCTTGTCTGTGTCCTCTCATGCAGTTAAAAAACTTACCGTGTATGGAAAGCTGAGACCTAGGCTATTTATGCGTATGATATGGATTGGCAATAGGTGTGGTTGGGGAGGGTTCACAAACGAAAAACTACTAACAATAAGGAATAACGTTTGGAACACCATTCTAAGTCTGAACTGGTGCAAAAACCTAAAAAAAAATCACTATGGGGATATAAGGTATGCACACCAGTGACTATGTAAGGGGAATACATGAAATAGCAGAAACTGCTGTGTGAATACTGACTTGAAAAATCCAATAGCTATATGTAAGAGTGAAAATGTGAAAAATGGAATCTGCATTACTGCCATGAACATATGAATCAAGAGAAATTTAGCTACCGAATTGATCAATGCAATAGAGCCCCAACACTACGCCAAAGTATTTCTCTACGTTGGGGTCCCTAGCTTGTCTGTGTCCTCTCATGCAGTTAAAAAACTTACCGTGTATGGAAAGCTGAGACCTAGGCTATTTATGCGTATGATATGGATTGGCAATAGGTGTGGTTGGGGAGGGTTCACAAACGAAAAACTACTAACAATAAGGAATAACGTTTGGAACACCATTCTAAGTCTGAACTGGGTGCAAAAACCTAAAAAAAATCACTATGGGGATATAAGGTATGCACACCAGTGACTATGTAAGGGGAATACATGAAATAGCAGAAACTGCTGTGTGAATACTGACTTGAAAAATCCAATAGCTATATGTAAGAGTGAAAATGTGAAAAATGGAATCTGCATTACTGCCATGAACATATGAATCAAGAGAAATTTAGCTACTGAATTGATCAATGCAATAGAGCTCCAACACTACGCCAAAGTATTTCTCTACGTTGGGGTCCCTAGCTTGTGTGTGTCCTCTCATGCAGCTCACTCACCACTGATACCTCAACCCAGACCTGTGCATCCCAGAACCTACTGTTACCCGCTCGCGCTGAACACTGAGTGGTGACAGGAAAAAATGGAATCTCCCAGTGTAGCTGTAGGCTTAAAAAAACGGAGCCTATCTCCTCTGACAGCTGTGAACTGGATAGCCAAGGGGGAGTGCCCAGGTCACAGGTGGAGGCAGCCACAATGCAAGTGAAAATGGCATTCCCCAGTGGATGCAGGAAAAAATAAAAAAATGTTAAACCAGTACAATTATTTATTAAAAATAATTTATTATATAATAAATAGTTATTAATACAAAAATAAAAATCATGGCAACTGCCCTTTAAAGGGAATCTGTCAGCACAATTTTGCTATGTAATCTGAGGACAACAAAAACACAAAATTACAATGTCAGGAAGGAGTTAAATAAAACCTGTCATTAGGATCATGCATATTGAACTAATGATATGGCCTTAAAGGAAATCTGTCAGCAGGTTTTTGCTATGAAAGGTGAGGAAAGCTGGATAAATGTGAGCCGTGCCGTACTGCGATCTTTGGGAGGCAGAATGAACAAATCAACAGCAGTTGTAGAATTGTCTTTATTTCTATTATTTACACCATTCACCATGCTGTATAAGTGATTAGGCGGATTTATTCCTCTTATAGTTACATAGGTTGAAAAAAGACCTAGATCCATCTAGTTCAACCTTCCTCCACCAGTTCTACAATTGGTCACTAAGTCATTTATAACCAACAATGTTGTGTGTACTGAGGAAATCATCCAGCCCTGATATAAAGTTGTTACAGTATCTGCCATTACTACCTCTTGTGGTAGTGTATTCCACAGTCTGACTGCTCTAACTGTAAAGAACCCTTTCCTATTTAGCTGTCGGAATCACTTTTCTTCCACTCGCAGTGAATGCCCCCTGGTCCTTAGTATTGTCTTTGCGAGAAATAAGTCATGTGCCAGTCCGTTATATTGACCACACATGTATTTATACATATAAATGAGATCTCCTCTGAGACGTCTTTTTTTAAGCTAAACATATCTAACTTTTTCAACCTGTCATCATATGGGAGGCCTTCCATTCCTTGTAGTAGTCTAGTTACCTACCTTTGAACTGACTAATTTCTGAATGTCCTTTTTAAAATGTGGAGCCCAAACCTGGATCCCATATTCCAGATGTGGCCTTACAAGTGATTTATACAGGGGTAACAATACGTTGGGATCACGGGATCTAATCTCTCTTTTCATACACCCTAGAATCTTGTTTGCTTTTGCAGCTGCTGCCTGACATTGAGTGCTGCTGATCTGCTTATTTGTAATGAGAATACCCAAGTCGTTCTCCTGTTCTGTAGTTTCCGAGTTTACTTCCATTTAATGTATACGCAGTTATAGGATTACTCCGTCCTAGGTGCATTACTTTACATTTATCAACATTAAATTTCATTTGCCAAGTATCTGCCCATTCTGACATCTTATCCAGATCTTTTTGTAATATTGTACTATCAAGGTCAGTTTTTAACATCCTACATAGTTTGGTGTCATCAGCAAAGACTGACACTTTACTACCAATCCCATCCACAAGGTCATTAATAAAGAGATTAAAAAGAATCAGCCCTGGCACAGATCCCTGCGGCACTCCACTGCTGACTATAGCTCATTTAGAGAATGTACCATTTATGACTACTCTTGGTTTCCTATCTTTTAGCTAATTCCTTACCCAGTTGCATATAGTTTCCCCTAGTCCTTGCTTCTGGAGCTTTAGCATAAGGCTATTATGTGGTACAGTATTAAATACCTATGCAATATCCAAATAAATCACATCAGCTGCATTACCAATATCCAGGTTTGCAATTACCCCTTCATAGAACCCCAACAGGTTGGTTAGACACGACTTATCTTTCATGAATCCATGCTGTCTGTCGGTTATTATATTATTTTCTGCAATATATTTTTGCATGTCATCCCTTAAAATGCCCTCAAAAACTTTGCATACTACTGATGTCAGGCTTACTGGACGGTAGTTGCCTGGATCTACCCTCTTACCTTTCTTAATATCGGTATCACATCAGCAATCCTCCAATCCTGAGGCACCAACCCTGTTACAAGCGAGTCTAAAAAGATGTGATACAGCGGTCTGTCGATTATGGAGCTCAATTCCCTCAATATTCGTGAATGAATGTCATCTAGCCCTGGGGATTTGCCAATGTTTAATTTACTCAGACGCAGGCGTACTTCTTCTTGTGTTAAATTAATTATATCGGGTGGTGAACTTTGATTTTTCACTTGTTGAATGATGCCTGGTACAGTCAGTTTTTTGGTGAACACGGATGAAAAATGCCTATTTAATATCTCAGTCTTATGTTTCTCCTCTATAACTAACTTGTTATATTTTAAGGGGCCAATACTATCCTTTGTTTTCCTTTTGGCATTAATGTATTTATAAAAGATTTTGGGATTTATTTTAATGTTATTGGTGATTTGAAATTTGACCGGTGCAAAAGTATGGGCACCCTTATCAATTTCTTGATTTGAACACTCCTAACTACTTTTTACTGACTTACTAAAGCACTAAATTGGTTTTGTAACCTCATTGAGCTTTGAACTTCATAGGCAGGTGTATCCAATCATGAGAAAAGGTATTTAAGGTGGCCACTTGCAAGTTATTCTCCTATTTGAATCTCCTATGAAGAGTGGCATCATGGGCTCCTCAAAACAACTCTCAAATGATCTGAAAACAAAGATTATTCAACATAGTTGTTCAGGGGAAGGATACAAAAAGTTGTCTCAGAGATTTAAACTGTCAGTTTCCACTGTGAGGAACATAGTAAGGAAATGGAAGAACACAGGTACAGTTCTTGTTACGCCCAGAAGTGGCAGGCCAAGAAAAATATCAGAAAGGCAGAGAAGAAGAATGGTGAGAACAGTCAAGGACAATCCACAGACCACCTCCAAAGACCTGCAGCTTCATCTTGCTGCAGATGGTGTCAATGTGCATCGGTCAAAAATACAGCGCACGTTGCACAAGGAGAAGCTGTATGGGAGAGTGATGCGAAAGAAGCAGTTTCTGCAAGCACGCCACAAACAGTCGCCTGAGGTATGCAAAAGCACCTTTGGACAAGCCAGTTAAATTTTGGAAGAAGGTCCTGTGGACTGATGAAAGAAAGATTGAGTTGTTTGGTCATACAAAAAGGCGTTATGCATGGAGGCAAAAAAACACGGCATTCCAAGAAAAGCACTTGCTACCCACAGTAAAATTTGGTGGAGGTTCTGTGAAGATGTAATTTACCCTCTCACTGTATATGCTGTGATACTATGTCATGATATGTATATTTCCCTGGTTGTATTAGATGTAATTCATGTATTTTCTTGGGGGAGCTACTGGTCTCAATGTGTCTCTCTCATACAATTGTAGTCTTGGCATCTAATGTGATTATGTAAATAGCCTGTCCTCTTCTATCCAGAGTTGTGTATCTAGTCTGTAATTGCATTGGCCAGTGAAGGAATAGTCATTGTGCTGCACAGCAGGGGATCCCTTCATCTAAGGTGGCTGGCAGACATATCGGAGCCCTGTGATGGACCAAACCATTGATGATAGGATGTGTGACCCCTACCCCCTGAACAAACATGGTGGGCTGGTCAAGGAGCACAGACAATGCATTTCCCTTTTTTTAACTTCAGAGTGAGCTGAAACTAAATAGAGGAAGGAGCTCCAGCCTGGGTGGCTGTGGACACGGACGGAGCTAGGCCTGTGTGGCGGCCCGTGGGATTGTGTGGAACTCTTTGGACTACTGTAAGGACGATTGCTTTGTTATCCGGTCCGAGGATTGTCGGGAAGGGCCCCCGAATCTGTTTTACGTGGACTTATCGTGTGCTGTTCCAGTGTTCTTGTGAATAAACCTGTTGGATCGTCCCTCGGCCTCGTCCATCCTTTGCTCTGTTGTACACTCCCGTCACAAACTGGTTGGCAGCGCTGGGATCAGAGCAGAAGGAAAGGAGGGCAACGGCCCATTAACATCTGGAATCAGAACCTCAGAGTACAAGAACTGGACTGTGGTGAGCCTACAAACAATGGCCCGTGAATTAGGAGTCGGTTACAAAGGACTCTCTAAGGAGCAACTAATTGAGGCATTGGAAAACGCTTGCCTGCAAGATGGCACCGAGGAACAATTTCCACAGCAAAGGGAGGAAAGACGGGAGCTGGAGGTAAATACCCAAAAAAGTCAATGGATTGTGTGGTATGAGGAGGAAATGGCACTGCTTGGAGATGAGGCCACCATAGAAGATAAGAGGGAGGCTATTCGCGGAGCTAAGGAGAGGGCATTGCTGGAGAGGAGGCTTGCTGTGGAAGCAGCTAGAGGCTCCAGACAGACTGTAACCCCAGCACCTACCATGAGGGAACTTCCCAGGGTGTCCCGCAAAGACTTTAAGCCGTTTAATGAGGCTGCAGGCGACATTGAGGGCTTCTTCCAGGACTTTGAGCATCAGTGTCGATTAATGGAAGTCCCGGACAGGGAGCGTGTCCGGCATCTGGTTGGGCTCCTAGAGGGGGGAGCTGCTGAAGCCTATAGAGCTATGGACCCTCTGTGGAACTGTGAGTATGCGGATATTAAACAGACTATTCTAGAACATTATGCTGTGACCCCAGACACTTACAGGACTCAGTTCCGTGCTTTAGCCTGTGATGGGGAAGTGTCTTTTAAGATATATGCTCATAGACTCAAACAAATATGTAATCGCTGGCTGGAGGCAGAGGAGGCCTTATCTTGGGGGACCTTCCTGCAGGTCATCCTAAAAGAACAATTCTTTGTCCAGTGCCCCGCTGAGATCCGGGAATGGGTGCGTGAGAGAAAACCAGCGACAGTGGAGGAAGCTGCTGCTCTAGCTGATGAGGTGCTCACTATCAAGCCTTAGTGGAGGGTTCTGTTGGAGGATGGAGAGACGCCTAACAGCTCCACAACACCGGATGCCCCCAGTTATTCTGTCCCCATTGTTCCCCGTTCCTCTAAGCCACCACATGTTGATACCCGTGTTAATGTGCCTCCAGTTGCTTCTACTGCACTTTCTGGAATACGCCGGGGTCCCGGGCATTTGCAGGCCTCATGCCCAGCCAGCCCATGGAGGAATCATCCTCAAACCCCTACAGCACCTTCAGGTGGGAGCCGGCCTCCAAGTTCCCCTACCCCTTACCCAAGAGGACGCCTTGGAAGGAGGGAGACCCAGCGCAGATGCTATCAATGTGGACAGCCAGGGCATCGGCAAGTCTCCTGCCCAGCTGTTCAAATGAGGACTGATCCTGCACCCAATCGGATTGTTAATTATTTACAGCCCAGTGCCATGGAGGAAGATGTGGCACCGCTATGTGAGGACTGGGCTAGTGACTCAGCCCCCCATGTTGCACCACCAGGAGTTTACGGGGTGCGACCCGCAGTTATGACGACTTCTGCTCATCGAGGTAAGCACTTGCAGGAGGTTGTGCTGGATGGACAGAGACTTGTTGGATTTTGTGACTCGGGTGCTTTCCTCACACTGGCTGATCCCCGAGTGGTTCGGCCTGAGGCAATCCATAGAGGACCTGGGATTGTCATTGAACTGGCTGGTGGACAATGGAGGACTATTCCCACAGCCACTGTGGATCTGAACTTTGGTTTTGGGGTCAGGCGATGTGTGGTTGGGGTGATGGGTGGTCTGCCTGCAGCTGTTCTCCTGGGCAATGATGTGGGAGAGCTACGATGCCAATTCGTGGCTGCATGAAGCCACATGTAAGTAACGCTCTGCCTGTGTGTACTTAACCAGTGACCTGTAGAGATCCCTAGTACTTACACAAGTTGGGAGGGGGAGGGATTGTGAAGATGTAATTTACCCTCTCACTGTATATGCTGTGATACTATGTCATGATATGTATATTTCCCTGGTTGTATTAGTTGTAATTCATGTATTTTCTTGGGGGAGCTACTGGTCTCAATGTGTCTCTCTCATACAATTGTAGTCTTGGCATCTAATGTGATTATGTAAATAGCCTGTCCTCTTCTATCCAGAGTTGTGTATCTAGTCTGTAATTGCATTGGCCAGTGAAGGAATAGTCATTGTGCTGCACAGCAGGGGATCCCTTCATCTAAGGTGGCTGGCAGACATATCGGAGCCCTGTGATGGACCAAACCATTGATGATAGGATGTGTGACCCCTACCCCCTGAACAAACATGGTGGGCTGGTCATGGAGCACAGACAATGCATTTCCCTTTTTGTAACTTCAGAGTGAGCTGAAACTAAATAGAGGAAGGAGCTCCAGCCTGGGTGGCTGTGGACACGGACGGAGCTAGGCCTGTGTGGCGGCCCGTGGGATTGTGTGGAACTCTTTGGACTACTGTAAGGACGATTGCTTTGTTATCCGGTCCGAGGATTGTCGGGAAGGGCCCCCGAATCTGTTTTACGTGGACTTATCGTGTGCTTTTCCAGTGTTCTTGTGAATAAACCTGTTGGATCGTCCCTCGGCCTCGTCCATCCTTTGCTCTGTTGTACACTCCCGTCACAGGTTCCATCATGCTTTGGGGCTGTGTGGCCAATGCTGGCACCGGGAATCTTGTTAAAGTTGAGGGTTGCATGGATTCAACTCAGTATCAGCAGATTCTTGACAATAATGTGCAAGAATCAGTGACGAAGTTGAAGTTACGCAAGGGATGGATAATTCAGCAAGACAATGATCCAAAACACCGCTACAAATCTACTCAGGCGTTCATGCAGAGGATCAATTACAATGTTCTGAAATGGCCATCCCAGTGCCCAGACCTGAATATCATTGAAAATCTGTGGGATGATTTGAAGCATGCTGTCCATGCTCGGCGACCATCAAACTTAACTGAACTGGAATTGTTTTGTAAACCGGAATGGTCAAATATACCTTCATCCAGGATCCAGGAACTCATTTAAAGCTACAGGAAGCGACTAGAGGCTGTTATTTTTGCAAAAGGAGGATCTACAAAATATTAATGTCACTTTTATGTTGAGGTGCCCATACTTTACCACCGGTCAAATTTTGTTTAAATGCGGATTGCACATTTTCTGTTAGTACAATAAACCTCATTTCAATCCAGAAATATTACTCAGTCGATCAGTTATTAGATATATGAAACTGAAATAGCTGTTGTAAAAACCCAAATTGTTATAAAGAAAAAAGGTTAACATTAATAGGGGTGCCCAAACTTTTTCATATGACTGTATGTCTGGATAGTTGAAATCCCCCATAATAAGAACCCGATTAATATTATTAGCTGCATTTTCAATTTGTTCCAGCACTTCACCTTCTATTTGTTCAGGTATGTTAGGAGGCTTATAGAAAACTCCAATTAGAATTTTTCCATTATTCCCCTCCCCATGTACATTTACCCATACTGACTCTACATTATTGCAGTTCCCCCCAATGTCATCATTCAACACAGGTTTTAGGTTACATTTGATAATTATACACACCCTACCACCTTTTTTTGTCTTTCCTCTCCTTCCTGAATGTAGTATAAGCCTGTATGTTTGTCACCCAGTCATGGCTTTCATCCAGCCAGTTTTCCGTAATGCCCACCACATCATAATCCATGGTTAACATAAGACTCTCCAATTCATTTTGTTTACAAGACTTCTTGCATTTACCAGTAGACATTTAATACTATTAATACATTGATTACTCCTAGCCTCCCTACATTCCTTGTATGTCCCATCTCCCCCCTATTCCTTCATTGACCCCTACCGTCTCCCTGTCTCTATCTGCTCTATCTCCTTATTTGCTCCACTACCCTCCCTCCCTCCCTCCAGATCCTGATCAGTACGATTACAATAATATTAGATTTATATAGGTTTCTTTTTAGGTTTGGCGACTATCACACTAAAAAAAACCAGCTGTTTTACAAAATAAAGTTTTTGCATCGCTGTATCTTGAAGGCTATAATTTTTTTTTTTCATTTCTCTGCCGACAGTCATGTGAGGGCTTGTTTTTTTGCGGGATGACTTGGAGTGTTTATTGGTACCACTTTGGGCTACATAATTGTTTTTATTCCGCTTTTCGTGAGGCAGAATCAAGGAAAAACAGCATTCCAGGATTTGGGTGTTTTTTTTTTTTATGCTGTTCACCATGTCGTAAATGTGATGACTTCAATCTGATTATTCTTCGAGTAAGTATGATTACAGCGATACAGCAATACAACATTTATATTTTTTCATGTTTTGCCACTTTTACACGTGGTCAAAATTGTTGGTACCCCTCTTTTGACGTCACCACCGCGCGCCTGCAGTGAGGTCAGAGCGACAACAGTGGACGCACTGAGCAGACCGTAGCAGCGGGGGGAACGAAGAGAAGTGAGTATGTACTAGTCACTGTGGCCAGACAACCATGGGGACTATATACTATATGAAGGTGCCTAATACTATCTCGGTATGTACTCTGCTATATTGGTCTGTATACTACATGAGGGTGCCTAATGCTATCTGGGTCTGCACTGTGCTATGTACGGGCTGTGTACTACATGAAGGTGCCTAATGCTATCTGGGTCTGTATGTGCCATATATGACTGTATACTACATGATGCCTAATACTATCTGGATCTGTACTGTGCTATATGGGGCTGTATACTACATGAAGGTGCCTAATGCTATTTGGGTCTGTACTGTGCTATATTGGTCTGTATCCTACATGAGGATGCCTAATGCTATCTGAGTCTACACTGTGCTGTGTACGGGCTGTATACTACATAAAGGTGCCTAATACTATCTGGGTCTGTACTGTGCTATATGGGGCTGTATACTACATAAAGGTGCCTAATGCTATTTGGGTCTGTACTGTGCTATATTGGTCTGTATACTACATGCTTTTTTCTTGCCATAATACAAATTCTAACAGTCTATTCAGTAGGACTATCAGCTGTGTATCCACCAGACATCTGCACAACACAACTGATGGTCCCACCCCATTTATAAGGCAATAAATCTCACTTATTAAACCTGACAGGGCACACCTGTGAAGTGAAAACCATTTCCGGTAACTACCTCTTGAAGCTCATCAAGAGAATGCCAAGAGTGTGCAAAGCAGTAATCAAAGCAAAAGGTGGCTACTTTGAAGAACCTAGAATATAAGACATATTTTCAGTTGTTTCACACTTTTTTGTTAAGTATTTAATTCCACATGTTTTAATTCATAGTTTTGATGCCTTCAATGTGAATCTACAATTTTCAGAGTCATGAAAATAAAGAAAACTCTTTGAATGAGAAGGTGTGTCCAAACTTTAGCGGATTTACTCGTGGATTTGCCGTGGAAATTTCTTGAGAAATGTCTGCAATCTTTGTGCGGACATTTCCCAGCAAATTCTATGGTAAAAAAAATAGCTGTGCGCACTGGTGCGGATTTTTCTCAAGAAATTTCCTTCTCGAGAAACTTTCTTGAGAAAATGAACATGTCCATTATTTCCGCAGGTACCCTGCGGATTTCGGCAGTACAGCCTGCAAAAATCCGCAGGGAACCACCCGCGGGAAAATCGCGGCAATTCCGCAGCTAATCCGCGGCAAATCCGCATGCGGATTTGGTGCGGATTTTTTCCGGAGGTCCGGAAATCTTTCACTCCCAGAAGTTTCTCAAGAAATTTTCTTGAGAAACTTCACATTTCTAGTGCGCACATAGCCTAAACCTTTTTGATGTGTAATAGACTTGTTTTTCTGCTACATGTAATGATTTATGGTGCAATATAGATTGTGATATTTCAAGTGCAACATTCCTGGGCATAATTTATTGATATGAAATAGTTTATTGATATTATAGCTAATTTATTAATTCATTTATTTTATTTATCCTTTGTCCGGTTTAACATCAATTTGCGTATCTGCAACTTATTATTTATTCGTGAATTTATTTAATTACCAATTTTTTTACATATTACCCCTGCACTTTGATATGTGACTCCTGCTCTATGTATCTTATGTAGTATATTTTTTCATGTGAGTATTTCATTTTCCCCATTCACGCCTCTTTTAGGATTTTTTTTTGTTGTCACTTAACTATTTATCAGTTGTAAATTTTTATTGATAATAAAATTTTAATTATTTAGACAATATCTCACTTTATTCTGGTTTGATATTTTGTTACCGGGGGTGTATTATCTTGTCCAGCATGTATACACCCCTATATAGTTATAGATTAAGCTTATATTTATTTAATTGGTGGTGTTTATGTATGTTTTTGTACTGACAAAAATTCTCTGTATATCAGTCATGACCATAGCATGATCTGACAAAAGATTTGTTTTATATGTTTTGGGTGACCGATCTAAGAGGCTGAGATAGGAAAATATAGTCAAGGCAGTGATACAGAGAAAAATGTGACCGCTTTGTCTCTCGGGTGGAGAATGAGTGAGACTGCCTAATTCTGCAGACCTCAGAAACCAAGGAGGAAGCATCCAATGAAGTATCCAGCTCCACATATAATGACAAATACCTAGCAAACTCTTCTAAGGCCTTGTGCGCACTGGGAAATGGAATTTTCTTGAGAAAATTCCGCATGCTCTCAAAGATTACCGCACCCGCGGTAAAAAAAACCGCGGGAAACCGCACCCGAAAACCGCATGCGGTTTGCCGCGGTTTTACCGCGGTTTTGTTCGCGGTATTGCCGCGGTTTTGCCGCGTGCGGGTTGGGATGTGCTTTATTGCATTCAATGCAATAAAGCACATTGAAGAAAAAAAAAAAAAGTCATTTAATTCTGAGATAGTAGATAGACAGAAGAATAGATAGAGGGATAGATAGACAGACAGATAGAGGGATAGATAGAGGGATAGATAGAGGACAGATCGCTGCATTTCCCACGGTCGGCAGTGAGTTCACATTACCGGTCGTGGGAAATGACCGGTAATTACCTCTGCTGTCTGCTGCTTTCATTCAGCGCTGTGACAGTCGCGGCTGGATGGAAGCAGCGCAGGACCTGTGGATTACGCCGGAGCTGTGGATTACGCCGGAGCTTTGGTGCGGGAGGGGTTAATAAAATGGTGAACGAGGCTTGTTTGTTTTATTTAAAATAAAGGATTTTTCGGTGTCTGTGTTTTATTCACTTTACTTATGGGTTGATCATGTCAGCTGTCACATAGACGCTGCCATGATCAAGCATAAACAAGGAGAACAGACGAGTTTTTGAAGTGCAAAGAATACATATTTATTCAGGGTGAAGGTGACAGAACTTGTGAGCATTAATAAAAATATATAAAAACCTGGACCACACCAGGGTTTGCATCCATATAAGGACTAGATCGCAGTCATAGAAACAATCAGATGCGTATATGCACTTAGATATTCTGTGTAAATAATAACACTATCTCATATGTGGCAATGATGTGGTATGTCAGCCACATATAAGGCTTTAAATAGCATAGAAACCGCATATGATGACAGTGTATAACATTACAACAATAATATGACAAAAAGCTGTGACCACATGGCACACAGGCCAGCAATAACACTTTAATACATTTGAGGAGGTCCGGACACTTTCCCACGTATAGTATTGCTCCTACAGTTCAGGAGTCGCACCCTTGGTAACAAATAACACTATCTCATGTGTGGCCAAAATATGTCTATCACATGTAAAGCTTAATTTGCCTAGAAGCCACACATGATTATAGTGTGTACCATTACAGCATATTATGGCAACTATTACAGCACATTATGAAAATAACCGTAACCATATGGTACACATGCCAGTAGTACAGGGTGTAAAAGGTTGATATACCAAGGGGAGTCCGGAGACTATCCTACGTGTGGAGTCGCTCCTAAAAACCAGGAGTTATGCCAATAATTTGCCGGCAGAGATCCAAATGGTCTACAACATATGAGACTTAAATAGCATATAGACCACAAAGGGTTATAAATGCAACATCACAGAATATTAAAACAGTGGCTGCGGACGAGTAGTACACACACCAGCAATACAAAAACTAAACAGGGTTAATAACCAGGGAAGGTCCGAGGGCTTTCCCTCACATGATGTCACTCCTATAGATCAGGAGTCATACCCTAGATTGCTGGATAAAGTCCAATGTATAAGCTGTGGATGCACACTGGTGGTCCAGGGTCGTGGTCCCCAAGCTGCCCGACGTACGTTTCGATAGAAGTAATCTTATTCTTCTTCAGGGGTGAGGGGTGCCGTGGTATGCAGTCCAAACTTGCCGGTTTTTAAATAGTGGCGCCAATTTACCGTGCCCGGAAATCATGCGGTGGCGCATGCGCAGATCCATCCAGCAGATCTCGCGTGAAGAGACGCCGTCAAACCAAACTGCGCACGCGCGGGAGCGGGGACGCGTCACCATAGCTCCCGCGCGTGCGCGAGGTACCAGACAGCGGCAACAGCACGGAGATGAGCAGAGGACCCGGGCATGCGCACATGAATGCCGGGGACGGACAGGTCAGATGCAATGATGGTATACATTTGCTTTGCAATTAAAGGGGCACCACACAAAGGGTTATTCCAAAGTGTCCGTGTGCTTATATGAAAATTTTGCCTATGAATAAGGGGAAAACCAAATACAAAAACCAGCATTAGAAAAGTAGGACCAAAGAAAAATTTAAAATCAATAGTTAAAAACACAAACAAGAATTACAGTGGGACAGTGATGATCACTCGGAGGATGTCACAACTAGGCTATATGTGTAATAAGGCGTAAGTTACAAGAATGGAGCAAAACTAACAGATTCATTCAGACCCATAGGGGTCATGGTATTCAATGTAAGGATCCATTTTGTTTCGCATTGTGCCAAGCGCTTTCTAAGGTCACCACCCCTGATCCCCCCGTCTATCACATCAATGCCTCTAATTTGTAAGTGTGAGGGGTCACAGGAATGGTGAGACTTAAAATGCCTTGGCAGTGTTTTTAATAATGTGGTGTCAGTTATTGCCTTGGCTGCAGAAATGTCCCTAACGTGTTCCCTAACCCTAATGCGAAGCTCACGTGATGTGAGCCCCACATAAGTCAGGGGACAGGTGCAGGTGGCAAAGTATACCACATGTGTGGTTCCACACGTGATGTATTGTTTGATGTTATAGTTTCTCTTGCCATCTGAAGAATAGAACTGCGTGCTACGAGTGACATTTCTGCAGGCAAGGCAATGACCACAAGGGAAGCAGCCCTGTAATGGGCCCCTAGAGCCGAAGATGTTAGTTTTGGGGGGGACATAATGGCTTCTGACCAAGAGATCTCTCAAGTTTTTTGCTCGCCTCGATGTCATTGATGGGCGGCCTGTGAGGTTATTGGCCAATACCGGATCGGTCAATAAGACCGACCAGTGTTTAGTTATTATATCACGCATAGTGTTCCACCTCTCGTTGTAAGTACCAATGAATCGTATCACTGGATCATGGGCTTCTAATTTTTTGGGGGCCTGAGCGAGTAGTTGTGCCCTTGGGGTAGTCCTGGCTCTATGGTAAACATGTTTAATGGTTCTATTGCTGTAACCCCTGTCCAAAAATCGGGCCCTGAGATCGGATGATTGTGTCTCAAAATTGGTGTCAGAGGAACATATCCGCTTCATTCTAAGGAATTGGCCGGTCGGGATGGCACGGATGGTAGATGGGTTATGGGCAGAGGACGCATGCAGTAGCGCATTGACCGATGTATCCTTGCGGAAAACATCAGTCTGGATTGACCCCCTGTCGCCAACTGTAATTTTGACGTCCAGGAAGTCAATCATGCGACTACTGCATTTATACGTAAGTTTGATGTTAAATTTGTTTTTATTCAATTGCCCCATAAATCGATCAAGCTGCTCCACCGGACCCTGCCACACAAAAAGAACATCGTCAATAAAGCGATACCAGCACTGCACATGGGCTGAAGCCCCCACACCTCCGTCACCGAACACCAACCTCTCCCAATATCCCAGGAAGAGGCCGGCATACGAAGGCGCACAGGCCGCGCCCATGGCAGTGCAACGCTTCTGTAAATAAAAATAATCTTTAAACACAAAAAAGTTGTGTGTCAGGATGAAGTGGAGCAGCTCTAAGATCAATTCACCCATATCATCACCCCGACCGGATGCTTCCAAGAAGAAGCGGACAGCTCTCAACCCATCCTCATGTGCAATACATGTATACAGACCTTCTACATCATCAATTTTCTTTGGTCCTACTTTTCTAATGCTGGTTTTTGTATTTGGTTTTCCCCTTATTCATAGGCAAAATTTTCATATAAGCACACGGACACTTTGGAATAACCCTTTGTGTGGTGCCCCTTTAATTGCAAAGCAAATGTATACCATCATTGCATCTGACCTGTCCGTCCCCGTCATTCATGTGCACATGCCCGGGTCCTCTGCTCATCTCCGTGCTATTGCCGCTGTCTGGTACCTCGCGCACGCGCGGGAGCTATGGTGACGCGTCCCCGCTCCCGCGCGTGCGCAGTTTGGTTTGACGGCATCTCTTCACGCGAGATCTGCTGGATGGATCTGCGCATGCGCCACCGCGTGATTTCCGGGCACGGTAAATTGGCGCCACTATTTAAAAACCGGCAAGTTTGGACTGCATACCACGGCACCCCTAACCCCTGAAGAAGAATAAGATTACTTCTATCGAAACGTACGTCGGGCAGCTTGGGGACCACGACCCTGGACCACCAGTGTGCATCCACAGCTTATACATTGGACTTTATCCAGCAATCTAGGGTATGACTCCTGATCTATAGGAGTGACATCATGTGAGGGAAAGCCCTCGGACCTTCCCTGGTTATTAACCCTGTTTAGTTTTTGTATTGCTGGTGTGTGTACTACTCGTCCGCAGCCACTGTTTTAATATTCTGTGATGTTGCATTTATAACCCTTTGTGGTCTATATGCTATTTAAGTCTCATATGTTGTAGACCATTTGGATCTCTGCCGGCAAATTATTGGCATAACTCCTGGTTTTTAGGAGCGACTCCACACGTAGGATAGTCTCCGGACTCCCCTTGGTATATCAACCTTTTACACCCTGTACTACTGGCATGTGTACCATATGGTTACGGTTATTTTCATAATGTGCTGTAATAGTTGCCATAATATGCTGTAATGGAAACACTATAATCATGTGTGGCTTCTAGGCAAATTAAGCTTTACATGTGATAGACATATTTTGGCCACACATGAGATAGTGTTATTTGTTACCAAGGGTGCGACTCCTGAACTGTAGGAGCAATACTATACGTGGGAAAGTGTCCGGACCTCCTCAAATGTATTAAAGTGTTATTGCTGGCCTGTGTGCCATGTGGTCACAGCTTTTTGTCATATTATTGTTGTAATGTTATACACTGTCATCATATGCGGTTTCTATGCTATTTAAAGCCTTATATGTGGCTGACATACCACATCATTGCCACATATGAGATAGTGTTATTATTTACACAGAATATCTAAGTGCATATACGCATCTGATTGTTTCTATGACTGCGATCTAGTCCTTATATGGATGCAAACCCTGGTGTGGTCCAGGTTTTTATATATTTTTATTAATGCTCACAAGTTCTGTCACCTTCACCCTGAATAAATATGTATTCTTTGCACTTCAAAAACTCGTCTGTTCTCCTTGTTTATGCTTAATCATGAGTTTGTGCTACCCGTGTGGCCCTCAGACACTTAGGACCCCCGGGATTTTCTTGAGCATGGTTTTCTGGTCTTCTGTTTATATACTGATCTTTTCTGTGTTTTTCACAGCTCATACCAGAACCAGCATGAATTTTAGAGCCAGAGACAACACCTGGCTCTCTATATTGGATGATGTAATGAAAAGTGATGGTGACTTTAACAGCGGGTCAGTTGGTGCCCACTCGGATGATGTCCTTATTCATAAGTATAAAGATCTTTCCAAAAAGAGAATGAAGCTTTGGTGGAATCGGGCGTTTTTGAATAAATATTTGGAAAGGGACCTGGTCCCCCGGGGCCTTAGGGTACAAGTTTTCCCGTCCTTCCCTGTCGAAGACGATGAATTTAGAAGTAAATGGGAAACATTAGCACAAACGTGCTCAAAAGGGTTCCTGACCCCGTTGTGTGACCACAATTCCCGCTCCTTGACGCAAATTGAAAGCGAGTTGGAAGCTTTGGATAAAACCATCACTGATAAGTGTGATGCTTCAACCATAACTCGATTCAATTCAGAGATGGAAAAAGAACTAGAGAAGTGGGAGAAGGAAATTAAAATGTATAAAATTAAAAAACTTAACAGGGATTTATTAGATTACTCCTCTAATAAGGCATATAGATGGAAAATGGAATATACAAGAGGACGTCAGTCCACTCGTCCATATAAGAATCAACGTTCCAGATCCACATCTCTGGCATCCCAGACCTCGGACGAGGGGTCCTCCTCCGGGGCATCGGAGAGCTCTAACATACCTGTGGAAACAGTGGGTGATCGTGTTAAACAACGTAATCGACAATTTGTTCCCCTTGGTAAAAATAAAAAACAAGGGAACAAACTACAGGTAATTAATCTATCTGAACGTACCCTCTCCGCTGCTCAGATTGAGGTCCTCTCCCGAGGCCTGACATTTGCTCCATCTAACTCTTTCCATCTTGTTACAGCTCTGAAAGATGTTAATCTATTTGCACGAAAATTAATTTTAAAAAAACTTTTTCATAAGAAGGACTCCGTGACGGATAGCCAAGCCGAAAGGGAAGCCATTAAAAATCTGGAAGAATTGCTCCAGGAGCAAGAGGCTCCGTTAACAGGTGCGTTTCCTCAATCGCTCTTACCTAGATCTACAAAGTTCCCCCCCTTTTCATTGTGCCCTGCGGTAGATATATTCGTGAGGTTGGTTAGCGAGGACTTCAGGAAAATTGATACTAAAAGAAGACGAGACAACCTAACCCATAAACAGAGAAAAGCCCTCTCTGAACTACAGGGTTACTCGGATATTGTTATAAAACCTGCAGACAAGGGGGGGAACATTGTAATTATGTCAGTTGAAAAATATGAGCGTGAGGTAACAAGACAGTTGCGTGAAAAGACAACATATATGAAGCTTCCATCTAATCCCTTGGATAAATACATGAGTGAACTTGCTGTGATCCTTGAAAGGGCCCTTGAGATCGGACTGATTGATAAGAAAATGTATGATGGACTCTGTAGGAAGTACCCCAAAATACCGACCTTCTACATCCTACCTAAGATACATAAAGATGCCGTCAACCCGCCTGGGCGCCCGATCGTGTCCGGCATGGAGGGAATGTGTGACCCTATATGCAAATTCATTGATTACTACCTTCAACCTTTGGTAGAAACACTTCCGTCCTATGTCCGTGACACGACGGACGTCCTAAGGCGCATTGACGGTATCTTTTTAGAGGAAGATATGATCATTGTTACTGCTGATGTAGAAGGTCTGTATACATGTATTGCACATGAGGATGGGTTGAGAGCTGTCCGCTTCTTCTTGGAAGCATCCGGTCGGGGTGATGATATGGGTGAATTGATCTTAGAGCTGCTCCACTTCATCCTGACACAGAACTTTTTTGTGTTTAAAGATTATTTTTATTTACAGAAGCGTGGCACTGCCATGGGCGCGGCCTGTGCGCCTTCGTATGCCGGCCTCTTCCTGGGATATTGGGAGAGGTTGGTGTTCGGTGACGGAGGTGTGGGGGCCTCAGCCCATGTGCAGTGCTGGTATCGCTTTATTGACGATGTTCTTTTTGTGTGGCAGGGTCCGGTGGAGCAGCTTGATCGATTTATGGGGCAATTGAATAAAAACAAATTTAACATCAAACTTACGTATAAATGCAGTAGTCGCATGATTGACTTCCTGGACGTCAAAATTACAGTTGGCGACAGGGGGTCAATCCAGACTGATGTTTTCCGCAAGGATACATCGGTCAATGCGCTACTGCATGCGTCCTCTGCCCATAACCCATCTACCATCCGTGCCATCCCGACCGGCCAATTCCTTAGAATGAAGCGGATATGTTCCTCTGACACCAATTTTGAGACACAATCATCCGATCTCAGGGCCCGATTTTTGGACAGGGGTTACAGCAATAGAACCATTAAACATGGTTACCATAGAGCCAGGACTACCCCGAGGGCACAACTACTCGCTCAGGCCCCCAAAAAATTAGAAGCCCATGATCCAGTGATACGATTCATTGGTACTTACAACGAGAGGTGGAACACTATGCGTGATATAATAACTAAACACTGGTCGGTCTTATTAACCGATCCGGTATTGGCCAATAACCTCACAGGCCGCCCATCAATGACATCGAGGCGAGCAAAAAACTTGAGAGATCTCTTGGTCAGAAGCCATTATGTCCCCCCCAAAACTAACATCTTCGGCTCTAGGGGCCCATTACAGGGCTGCTTCCCTTGTGGTCATTGCCTTGCCTGCAGAAATGTCACTCGTAGCACGCAGTTCTATTCTTCAGATGGCAAGAGAAACTTTAACATCAAACAATACATCACGTGTGGAACCACACATGTGGTATACTTTGCCACCTGCACCTGTCCCCTGACTTATGTGGGGCTCACATCACGTGAGCTTCGCATTAGGGTTAGGGAACACGTTAGGGACATTTCTGCAGCCAAGGCAATAACTGACACCACATTATTAAAAACACTGCCAAGGCATTTTAAGTCTCACCATTCCTGTGACCCCTCACACTTACAAATTAGAGGCATTGATGTGATAGACGGGGGGATCAGGGGTGGTGACCTTAGAAAGCGCTTGGCACAATGCGAAACAAAATGGATCCTTACATTGAATACCATGACCCCTATGGGTCTGAATGAATCTGTTAGTTTTGCTCCATTCTTGTAACTTACGCCTTATTACACATATAGCCTAGTTGTGACATCCTCCGAGTGATCATCACTGTCCCACTGTAATTCTTGTTTGTGTTTTTAACTATTGATTTTAAATTTTTCTTTGGTCCTACTTTTCTAATGCTGGTTTTTGTATTTGGTTTTCCCCTTATTCATAGGCAAAATTTTCATATAAGCACACGGACACTTTGGAATAACCCTTTGTGTAGTGCCCCTTTAATTGCAAAGCAAATGTATACCATCATTGCATCTGACCTGTCCGTCCCCGGCATTCATGTGCGCATGCCCAGGTCCTCTGCTCATCTCCGTGCTGTTGCCGCTGTCTGGTACCACGCGCACGCGCGGGAGCTATGGTGACGCGTCCCCGCTCCCGCGCGTGCGCAGTTTGGTTTGACGGCGTCTCTTCACGCGAGATCTGTTGGATGGATCTGCGTATGCGCCACCGCGTGATTTCTGGGCACGGTAAATTGGCGCTGTGAAGATGTAATTTACCCTCTCACTGTATATGCTGTGATACTATGTCATGATATGTATATTTCCCTGGTTGTATTAGTTGTAATTCATGTATTTTCTTGGGGGAGCTACTGGTCTCAATGTGTCTCTCTCATACAATTGTAGTCTTGGCATCTAATGTGATTATGTAAATAGCCTGTCCTCTTCTTTCCAGAGTTGTGTATCTAATCTGTAATTGCATTGGCCAGTGAAGGAATAGTCATTGTTCTTTACAGCAGGGGATCCCTTCATCTACTGTGGCTGGCAGACATATTGGAGCCCTGTGATGGACCAAACCATTGATGATAGGATGTGTGACCCCTACCCCCTGAACAAACATGGTGGGCTGGTCAAGCAGCACAGACAATGCATTTCCCTTTTTGTAACTTCAGAGTGAGCTGAAACTTGAAGAGAGCAGGAGCCCCAGCCTGGGTGGCTGTGGACACGGACTGAGCTAGGCCTGTGTGGCGGCCCGTGGGATTGTGTGGAACTCTTTGGACTACTGTAAGGACGATTGCTTTGTTATCCGGTCCGAGGATTGTCGGGAAGGGCCCCCGAATCTGTTTTATGTGGACTAATCGTGTGCTGTTCCTGTATTCCTGTTAATAAACCTGTTGGATCGTTCCTCGGCCTCGTCCATCCTTTGCTCTCTTGTACCCCCCCGTCACAAACTGGTGGCAGCGGTGGGATCAGAGCAGAAGGAATGGAGGACAATGGCTCAACATCAGGAACCAGCACTGCAGAGTACAAGACCTGGACTTTGGGGAGCCTGCAATCAAAGGCCCGTGAAGTAGGAGTTCGTTTCAAAGGACTCTCCAAGGAGCAGCTGATTGAGGAGCTAGAAGGAGTCTGTTCGCAAAATGACGTGGAGGAAGGATCCTCACAGCAAACGGAAGAAAGACGGCAGCCGGAGGTGAATACCCAAAAAAGTCAATGGGTTGTGTGGTACAAGGAGGAGATGGCACTGCTTGGAGATGAGGCCACCATAGAAGATAAGAGGGAGGCCATGCGTGGAGCTAAAGAGAAGGAGCGCAGGATGGAGGAGATGGCACTGCTGGATAAGGAGCTCGCTGTGGAAGCCGCGAGAGGTTCCAGACAGACTGTAACCCCAGCACCCATCATGAGGGAACTTCCCAGGGTGTCCCGCAAAGACTTTAAGCCGTTAAATGAGGCTGCAGGCGACATTGAGGGCTTCTTCCAGGACTTTGAGCATCAGTGTCGATTAATGGAAGTCCCGGACAGGGAGCGTGTCCGGCATCTGGTTGGGCTCCTAGAGGGGGGAGCTGCTGAAGCCTATAGAGCTATTGACCCTCGGTGGAACTGTGAGTATGCGGATATTAAACAGACTATTCTAGAACATTATGCTGTGACCCCAGACACTTACAGGACTCAGTTCCGTGCTTTAGCCTGTGATGGGGAAGTGTCTTTTAAGATATATGCTCATAGACTCAAACAAATATGTAATTGCTGGCTGGAGGCAGAGGAGGCCTTATCTTGGGAGACCTTCCTGCAGGTCATCCTAAAAGAACAATTCTTTGCCCAGTGCCCCGCTGAGATCCGGGAATGGGTGCGTGAGAGAAAACCAGCGACAGTGGAGGAAGCTGCTGCTCTCGCTGATGAGGCTCTCACCATCAAGCCTCAGTGGAGGGTTCTGTTGGAGGATGGAGAGACGCCTAACAGCTCCACAACACCGGATGCCCCCAGTTATTCTGTCCCCATTGTTCCCCGTTCCTCTAAGCCACCACATGTTGATACCCGTGTTAATGTGCCTCCAGTTGCTTCTACTGCACTTTCTGGAATACGCCGGGGAGAGGAAGTAACAGAGCGCAGGTGTTATGTTTGTAGGCATCCCGGGCATTTGCAGGCCTCATGCCCAGCCAGGCCATGGAGGAATCATCCTCAAACCCCTACAGCACCTTCAGGTGGGAGCCGGCCTCCAAGTTCCCCTACCCCTTACCCAAGAGGACGCCTTGGATGGAGGGAGACCCAGCTCAGATGCTATCAATGTGGACAGCCAGGGCATCGGCAAGTCTCCTGCCCAGCTGTTCAAATGAGGACTGATCCTGCACCCAATCGGATTGTTAATTATTTACAGCCCAGTGCCATGGAGGAAGATGTGGCACCGTTATGTGAGGACTGGCCTAGTGACTCAGCCCCCCATGTTGCACCACCAGGAGTTTACGGGGTGCGACCCGCAGTTAAGACGACTTCTGCTCATCGAGGTAAGCACTTGCAGGAGGTTGTGCTGGATGGACAGAGACTTGTTGGATTTTGTGACTCGGGTGCTTTCCTCACACTGGCTGATCCCCGAGTGGTTCGGCCTGAGGAAATCCATAGAGGACCTGGGATTGTTATTGAACTGGCTGGTGGACAATGGAGGACTATTCCCACGGGCCACTGTGGATCTGAACTTTGGTTTTGGGGTCAGGCGATGTGTGGTTGGGGTGATGGGTGATCTGCCTGCAGCTGTTCTCCTGGACAATGATGTGGGAGAGCTACGATGCCAATTCGTGGCTGCATGAAGCCACATGTAAGTAACGCTCTGCCTGTGTGTACTTAACCAGTGACCTGTAGAGGTCCCTAGTACGTACACAAGTTGGGAGGGGGAGGGATTGTGAAGATGTAATTTACCCTCTCACTGTATATGCTGTGATACTATGTCATGATATGTATATTTCCCTGGTTGTATTAGTTGTAATTCATGTATTTTCTTGGGGGAGCTACTGGTCTCAATGTGTCTCTCTCATACAATTGTAGTCTTGGCATCTAATGTGATTATGTAAATAGCCTGTCCTCTTCTTTCCAGAGTTGTGTATCTAATCTGTAATTGCATTGGCCAGTGAAGGAATAGTCATTGTTCTTTACAGCAGGGGATCCCTTCATCTACTGTGGCTGGCAGACATATTGGAGCCCTGTGATGGACCAAACCATTGATGATAGGATGTGTGACCCCTACCCCCTGAACAAACATGGTGGGCTGGTCAAGCAGCACAGACAATGCATTTCCCTTTTTGTAACTTCAGAGTGAGCTGAAACTTGACGAGAGCAGGAGCCCCAGCCTGGGTGGCTGTGGACACGGACGGAGCTAGGCCTGTGTGGCGGCCCGTGGGATTGTGTGGAACTCTTTGGACTACTGTAAGGACGATTGCTTTGTTATCCAGTCCGAGGATTGTCGGGAAGGGCCCCCGAATCTGTTTTATGTGGACTAATCGTGTGCTGTTCTTGTATTCCTGTTAATAAACCTGTTGGATCGTTCCTCGGCCTCGTCCATCCTTTGCTCTCTTGTACCCCCCCGTCACAGGCGCCACTATTTAAAAACCGGCAAGTTTGGACTGCATACCACGGCACCCCTCACCCCTGAAGAAGAATAAGATAACTTCTACCGAAACGTACGTCGGGCAGCTTGGGGACCACGACCCTGGACCACCAGTGTGCATCCACAGCTTACACATCGGACTTTATCCAGCAATCTAGGGTATGACTCCTGATCTATATGAGTGACATCATGTGAGGGAAAGCCCTCGGACCTTCCCTGGTTATTAACCCTGTTTAGTTTTTGTATTGCTGGTGTGTGTACTACTCGTCCGCAGCCACTGTTTTAATATTCTGTGATGTTGCATTTATAACCCTTTGTGGTCTATATGCTATTTAAGTCTCATATGTTGTAGACCATTTGGATCTCTGCCGGCAAATTATTGGCATAACTCCTGGTTTTTAGGAGCGACTCCACACGTAGGATAGTCTCCGGACTCCCCTTGGTATATCAACCTTTTACACCCTGTACTACTGGCATGTGTACCATATGGTTACGGTTATTTTCATAATGTGCTGTAATAGTTGCCATAATATGCTGTAATGGTACACACTATAATCATGTGTGGCTTCTAGGCAAATTAAGCTTTACATGTGATAGACATATTTTGGCCACACATGAGATAGTGTTATTTGTTACCAAGGGTGCGACTCCTGAACTGTAGGAGCAATACTATACGTGGGAAAGTGTCCGGACCTCCTCAAATGTATTAAAGTGTTATTGCTGGCCTGTGTGCCATGTGGTCACAGCTTTTTGTCATATTATTGTTGTAATGTTATACACTGTCATCATATGCGGTTTCTATGCTATTTAAAGCCTTATATGTGGCTGACATACCACATCATTGCCACATATGAGATAGTGTTATTATTTACACAGAATATCTAAGTGCATATACACATCTGATTGTTTCTATGACTGCGATCTAGTCCTTATATGGATGCAAACCCTGGTGTGGTCCAGGTTTTTATATATTTTTATTAATGCTCACAAGTTCTGTCACCTTCACCCTGAATAAATATGTATTCTTTGCACTTCAAAAACTCGTCTGTTCTCCTTGTTTATGCTTAATCATGAGTTTGTGCTACCCGTGTGGCCCTCAGACACTTAGGACCCCCGGGATTTTCTTGAGCATGGTTTTCTGGTCTTCTGTTTATATGCTGCCATGATCAAGCCTGGAGTTAATGGCGGTGGTCCCCCACCATCATTAACCCCTTGTATTACCTTGCTGCCACTGCTACACGGCGGCAAGAAGAGCCGAGGACACGCCGGTAGTGCCGCATAATGCATGCGACAGTGCCGGGGCAGCTGCGGCTGATATTCTCGGCTGCGGGAGGGGGAGTGAGGCAGGGGACATTAACCCTGCCCCTCTCCCTCCCCAGCCTGAGAATACCGGGCCGCCGCTGTGTGCTTACCTCGGCTGGAAGGTAAATATGCAGCGGAGCCCACGTTCTTTGTTTTCTATATTTCCGTTTTCTTTCTATGTGTGTTCTATGTGTCTGTGTCTGTGTTCTATGTGTCTGTGTGTCTGTGATCTGTGTGTGTTTACTCTGCACGGCTTCCTCTTCCTGTAATGACATCACTTCCCTGCAAAACCGCAGACAAGCGATGCACATTACCGGAGGTAAACCGCGAAATACCGCAGGGAATAACGCAGGAAAACGCAGTGAACTGCACAGAATTTGCTGCCTGCGTTATTCCCTGCGGGATTTCATGATTAACATTGGAGTCAATGGAGTAAAATCCCGCAGCGACATGCGGAAAAGAAGTGACATGCACTTGTTTTTGCTGTGGGATTCCCGCAGCAAAACATGCAGCTGTCAAATTCTGCCCAGTGCGCACAGGATTTTTTTTCTCCATAGGATTTGCTGGTGATTCACTGCAGAGATGTTATGAACATTTTCTGCAGCGAAACATGCAGCAAATCCGCGGAAAATCCGGTAAGTGCGCACATAGCCTAAGGCTCCCTGGTGTCTCAATGCAAATTCCAATGGTCAGACAGCCTATGCTGGCAGAGTAAGAAAGAATAATGGATAGCTCTATGAAGAAGTTGAGTAGTATGTTCAAAGAGAGGATGGATACTTTTAAGGGCAGGAGGGGCTGGAGGAGCGAATACATACTTGAGTAAAGAGGTGGGAAAGTCTAGCATTTGCCGTAAAAACAAATGCTCAGTTTTATAGAATGACAACTGCATATAACATAAATCAAACAAAACAAGTATGAATGAATGGCCCTATGCAAAGATTCAGTTTGTCAATTCCTCCTGGACACATCTTGACATCATGTGACCGCTCATATGCAATTTGCACACTTACAGCCACGTGCTGACTAGCTACTCTTCCTAATTCTTTCAAAGTTCAGTGAAATAATACATGACGCAGGACGAGAAGCTGGTCGGCACATGAGTATAAAAATTGCATATGAGTGGTCACGTGAACTGCCAGGAACTGGCAAACAGAGCCATATCGTGACAGTGAGTACTTTACATACTGTTAGGATTGGACATGCTACAGTGCTTCATTTTATAATTAAACAGTTGCCCAGATTTATGATGAGTCACATAAATGACTGCATAACTGCAGACTTCTAAACCCTCAGAGTGTGCATACTGCACGCAGTCAGGATTCTCCCATGCCAGCAGCAACTGTGGGAGGTCATGTGACTGCAAGTATGCAATTTGCATGTTATCAACCAAATTCCAACTAGAAGTGCCCTCACCTCGTTTACACCATTGTGGCACAATCCTAGCCTTCCGGAGTTTCAAACTCTAGGCGCTATGAATGGGAGGCGATGAGGATGATGATGATAATGGCACTCATCCAGTTTAACAATGCACCGAAACAGCTTTGACCACCTGTGTACTGAATTTGACATTCCCCATAAGCTTTTCTACAGAGTTTTACAGCGCCAGCACGGGTATGCAGCTCAAATAAAAACTAGAAACCTTAGTATAGATCCCAATCCCTTAACAATGTTGGTAGGGGGTTTGGGCTCTAGGAGAGGATTAATCTCCTCCATATATAGACCACTACTTATGCGTTCCATGATAAATTCCCCTTAATGTCAAAGACAGTTGGTGGGCCGCTTTAGATGGTCAATGGGACTCTATTTTGAATTCAGTACTCAGTGTATCCCTATCACCGGCTCAGAGATCTCAGGTGTACCTAATACATAGGTAATATAGAACGCCTGCGTTCCTACACAAATGTTCGGTAAGGAGTGACTCATGCTGCCCAGGGCTGTATTTTGCCTTCGTGCTGCCCTAGGCACTTTAAGTGGTCGCGCCCCTTAGTGACAACGTAAAACTGAGTTTTCGCACACGACATCTGTTTAAGGCAGATCTACTCTGTAGCACACTTTAAAAAGTATCAATAAGAAACTAACCCCCCCCCAATGGGAATCACCACAGGCACATCAAAACATAGCATGAGTATAAAATATTCCCACCATCCCCAGTTATATACTGTGACTGTCACACTGCCCCTAATAAACTAAAACACCAATCTGCCCTCCCTTATAAACTACTGTATATCCACCACACCTTCCTCGATTATGAAATATGATCTGTACATTGTGAGGAGGGAGCAGCATGATGTGAGGACAATGTCCCATGCATGCTGCCCCCTCCTCACAATGTCCCATGCATGCTGCCCCCTCCTCACAATGTCCCATGCATGCTGCCCCCTCCTCACAATGTCCCATGCATGCTGCCCCCTCCTCACAAAGTCCCATGCATGCTGCCCCCTCCTCACAATGTCCCATGCATGCTGCCCCCTCCTCACAATGTCCCATGCATGCTGCCCCCTCCTCACAATGTCCCATGCATGCTGCCCCCTCCTCACAATGTCCCATTCATGCTGCCCCCTCCTCACAATGTCCCATGCATGCTGCCCCCTCCTCACAATGTCCCATGCATGCTGCCCCCTCCTCACAATGTCCCATGCATGCTGCCCCCTCCTCACAATGTCCCTTGCATGCTGCCCCCTCCTCACAATGTCCCATGCATGCTGCTCTCTCCTCACAATGTCCCATGCATGCTGCCCCCTCTTCACAATGTCCCATGCATGCTGCTCCCTCCTCACAATGTCCCATGCATGCTGCCCCCTCCTCACAATGTCCCATGCATGCTGCCCCCTCCTCACAATGTCCCATGCATGCTGCCCCCTCCTCACAATGTCCCTTGCATGCTGCCCCCTCCTCACAATGTCCCATGCATGCTGCTCTCTCCTCACAATGTCCCATGCATGCTGCCCCCTCTTCACAATGTCCCATGCATGCTGCTCCCTCCTCACAATGTCCCATGCATGCTGCCCCCTCCTCACAATGTCCCATGCATGCTGCCCCCTCCTCACAATGTCCCATGCATGCTGCTCTCTCCTCACAATGTCCCATGCATGCTGCCCCCTCCTCACAATGTCCCATGCATGCTGCTCCCTCCTCACAATGTCCCATGCATGCTTCCCCCTCCTCACAATGTCCCATGCATGCTGCTCCCTCCTCACAATGTCCCATGCATGCTGCTCCCTCCTCACAATGTCTCATGCATGCTGCTCCCTCCTCACAATGTCTCATGTATGCTGCTCCCGCCTCACAATGTCCCATGCATGCTGCTCCCTCCTCACAATGTCCCATGCATGCTTCCCCCTCCTCACAATGTCCCATGCATGCTGCTCCCTCCTCACAATGTCCCATGCATGCTGCTCCCTCCTCACAATGTCTCATGCTTGATGCTCCCTCCTCACAATGTCCCATGCATGCTGCTCCCTCCTCACAATGTCTCATGCTTGATGCTCCCTCCTCACAATGTCTCATGCATGCTGCTCCCTCCTCACAATGTCTCATGCATGCCGCTCTCTCCTCACAATGTCTCATGCATGCCGCTCCCTCCTCACAATGTCTCATGCATGCTGTTCCGGCCTCACAATGTCCCATGCATGCTGCTCCCTCCTCACAATGTCCCATGCATGCTGCTCCCTCCTCACAATGTCTCATGCATGCTGCTCCCTCCTCACAATGTCCCATGCATGCTGCCCCCTCCTCACAGTGTCCCATGCATGCTGCCCCCTCCTCACAGTGTCCCATGCATGCTGCCCCCTCCTCACAGTGTCCCATGCTTGCTGTCCCCTCCTCAGTGTCCCATGCATGCTGCTCCCTTCTCACAATGTCCCATGCATGCTGCCCCCTCCTCAGTGTCCCATGCATGCTGCCCCCTTCTCACAATGTCCCATGCATGCTGCCCCCTCCTCAGTGTCCCATGCATGCTGCCCCCTTCTCACAATGTCCCATGCATGCTGTCCCTCTCCATGAGCTCCTAATGCTGCCTTCCTCTTTTCCATAATGAGACCTTCATGTTGCCCCACTCATGCTAAGACCACCACACTAACGCTTATGCTGAGACCCCCCCCCCACACACACTACCCCACTCTTGATATTGACTCCCCTACACTATCCCTCATCCCTTGTCCTCTGTCTCTAGCATTAGCCCCTCTCTCCCACTCCCCCAGCATCAGCCTCTCTCCCCCAGCATCAGCCTCTATCTTCCCTCAGCATCAGCCTCTCTCCCCCAGTCTCAGCCTTTGCCTCCCCCCAGCCTCAACCTCCCTCCAGCCTCCCTCCAGTCTCAGCCTCAGCCTCCCTCAAGTCTCAGCCTCAGCCTCCCTCCAGTCTCAGCCTCAGCCTCCCTACAGCCTCCCCCCAGTCTCGGCCTCAGTCTCCCTCCAGCCTTCCCCCAGTCTCAGCCTCCCTCCAGTCTCAGCTTCTGCCTCCCTCCAGCCTCCCCCCAGTCTCAGCCTCCCTCCAGCCTCCCCCCAGTCTCAGCCTCCCTCCATTCTCAGCCTCCCTCCAGCCTCACCCCAGTCTCAGCCTCCCTCCAGCCTAACCCCAGTCTCAGCCTCCCTCCAGCCTCCCCTCAGTCCCAGCCTCTGCCTCCCTCCAGCCTCCCCCAAGTCTCAGCCTCTGCCTCCCTCCAGACTCCCCCCAGTCTCTGCCTCTGCCTCCCTCCAGTCTCTGCCTCTGCCTCCCTCCAGCCTCCCCCAGTCTCTGCTTCTGCCTCCCTCCAGCCTCCCCCCAGTCTCTGCCTCCCTCCAGCCTCCCGCCAGTCTCTGCCTCTGCCTCCCTCCAGCCTCCCCCCAGTCTCTGCCTCTGCCTCCCTCCAGCCTCCCCCCAGTCTCAGCCTCTGCCTCTCTCCAGTCTCAGCCTCTGCCTCCCTCCAGCCTCCCCCCAGTCTCAGCCTCTGCCTCCCTCCAGTCTCAGCCTCTGCCTCCCTCCAGCCTCCCCCGTCTCAGCCTCTGCCTCCCTCCAGCCTCCCCCCAGTCTCAGCCTCCCTCCAGTCTCAGCTTCTGCCTCCCTCCAGCCTCCCCCCAGTCTCAGCCTCCCTCCAGCCTCCCCCCAGCCTCAGCCTCCCTCCAGCCTCCCTCCAGTCTCAGCCTCCCTCCAGCCTCCCCTCAGTCCCAGCCTCTGCCTCCCTCCAGCCTCCCCCAAGTCTCAGCCTCTGCCTCCCTCCAGACTCCCCCCAGTCTCTGCCTCTGCCTCCCTCCAGCCTCCCCCAGTCTCTGCCTCTGCCTCCCTCCAGCCTCCCCCCAGTCTCTGCCTCCCTCCAGCCTCCCCCCAGTCTCTGCCTCTGCCTCACTCCAGCCGCCCCCCAGTCTCTGCCTCTGCCTCCCTCCAGCCTCCCCACAGTCTCAGCCTCTGCCTCCCTCCAGCCTCCCCCCAGTCTCAGCCTCTGCCTCCCTCCAGCCTCCCCCCAGTCTCAGCCTCTGCCTCCCTCCAGCCTCCCCCCAGTCTCTGCCTCTGCCTCCCTCCAGCCTCCCCCAGTCTCAGCCTCTGCCTCCCTCCAGCCTCCCCACAGTCTCAGCCTCTGCCTCCCTCCAGTCTCAGCCTCTGCCTCCCTCCAGCCTCCCCCCAGTCACAGCCTCTGCCTCTCTCCAGTCTCAGCCTCTGCCTCCCTCCAGCCTCCCCCCAGTCTCAGCCTCTGCCTCCCTCCAGTCTCAGCCTCTGCCTCCCTCCAGCCTCCCCCCAGTCTCAGCCTCTGCCTCCCTCCAGCCTCCCCCCAGTCTCAGCCTCTACCTCCCTCCAGCCTCCCCCCAGTCTCAGCCTCTGCCTCTCTCCAGTCTCAGCCTCTGCCTCCCTCCAGTCTCAGCCTCTCCCTCCCTCCAGTCTCAGCCTCTGCCTCCCTCCAGCCTCCCCCGAGTCTCAGCCTCTGCCTCACTCCAGCCTCCCCCCAGTCTCAGCCTCTGCCTCCCTCCAGCCTCCCTCCAGTCTCAGCCTCTGCCTCCCTCCAGCCTCTCCCCAGTCTCAGCCTCTGCCTCCCTCCAGCCTCCCCCCAGTCTCAGCCTCTGCCTCCCACCAGTATCAGCCTTTGCTGCCTCCCCCCCCCACATGCGCAGATCTCCGGTCTGCATTAGAGACACTCCCACGCTCCTTATGAATCCACTTATCTGCTCCAGTGCCCGCCGCCATCTTCCTGGCTCACGTGAGTATCCTCTTCTGACACCAGCTTCCATCACGGCGTCATCCGCGGCGTCCTGCTGTGAGCTCTGCATGTGACGTCCACACAGCAGTGGACGCAGCACAGAGGAAGGAGCTGATTGACGCGCGCCTGTGACCCCGGAAGTGCAGGCGCCGGCAGTTCCGGGGTCAATCAGCTCCCTGTGCTCGGCAGCCACAAAAAAAAAATGTAAAAAAAAAAAAAAAAAAAAAAAAAATTTTTTTTTTTTTTTGCTGCCAGAAGGTGCCGCCCCCTCACAATCTGCCGCCCTAGGCACCGGACCACGGGTGCCTAATGGTAAATACGGCCCTGATGCTGCCCCCGCTGTAATTTACCTGATGCCCACCTTATGTTTTGGGAATGTACTAGACTTGGACAATACTGGAACAATGTTTTAGATATATTAGCCAGGCTGTATGGCATAAGATTGACCTCTGATCCAAAGGTCTGTGCTGGGTGTAATACCGGATACTGCTGAAGATGACCAGCTTGTGATCGATATGGCAAGTATTCTGTATATAGCACGGAAAATCATTGCTTTGCATTGGAAGCAATCTGACCCCTCCAACGGTGGAGGAGTTTATCAATAGAGTAAATCAGAACATGTCCCCTCTGAATTGTAAAGCGCTGCGGAATATGTTGGCGCTATAGAAATAAAACTTTTATTATTATTATTATTACTACTACTATATGGCTGGAGAAAGGAGTGTATAATAAAATAAAGGCTCACCGAAAATTTGATAAAATCTTTTTTTCTTCTCCATCTTGTCCAGATGCTATGCTAG